>NC_053027.1:98014882-98132049 GCF_003073215.2 Triticum urartu | reverse complement strand
CTTTCTCTAACAAAAGGGACTTATCTATCAACATTTGTGTGTTGCTATAGTTGATCTTCCGAATATTTGCAAGTGATAGCTGTCGGTACTATTCAGTTCAACAGAGTAGCACGGCATCCCTATGTAGGAAATGCATTTTCCAGGTTGTACGAATATCTGTACTTCACATTTAGCACCACATGGTGGCTGGCACTTTGTAAGCTTGTGAATACGGCATGCGCATTGCAGAGAATTCTCTGTCAGCTTATTTATGGACGTTTTTATTCCATGCTTGCAATGGGAGCTATCTTCACAGTCTCTGGTTTTTAGCTGGAGCAGATTAGTTGTCGTTTCAATAGCTTGGTTTTCATATTTTAAAACTAAACTGATTTAGGAAACCTTGCTAATCCAGGCGAAGAAATGAATTCTTGGATGAGCTACCAGATTTTGTTTTTCTTTTGAGCCAAGGATGAGCTAGCAGATGCTAGCAATAGTTAGTATGTCCTTTTGGGCTTCCGTGAGGCCGGGAGCATGAAAAAACTAAAGCCTCGTTAGGGCTCTTGAGGCCGTTGGGGCAGGTCCAAAACGAGAGAAATATTAGGGAGGCACAGAGACACGTTTCTTTCTAGTTGACCCCTGCTTGTTTAGTACCACCTCGCCCGGGCAACACAATGGAGGGGTCGAGATAGCTATATAATGAGACACAAGACATCGTTTGAAAGCATACCTTTCTCGGCCTTTTGGCTAAGATCAAGTGTAGTATCTGTTCTTATCAGTTTAATATCTGATATGTGGACCATGTGCCCACAATGATATTAAATTTATTTTTTGTGGGGGAGGATCCATCACACTAGCTTGCTAGTGAGGCTCTCACGTGTCGCCTGGGCGTTGCACTAGGCCTGGCACACCCCAACCAATACAAAGTAAAAAAGTTTTGTCTTAACTGCTTTGGCTAACCATGTAATTAACCATTATTTTACCAACACAAGTTTAAAACAATTTACGCCTAATTGCTTTCGCAAACCCAACACTTCACTATTATTTTACTAGTCCTGGAGTCCTTGTTGTTTGTGCATAGCAGGCTGTTAGTAATGTGGAGTACTCCCTCTTAGTTTACGGAGGGAGTACATAGCAGTGGCTCAGACGATGTAGCAATTTTTCTTCTTGACTTCCTGTCTTCCCTTGAACCTTCTGGGATCCCGTCCGTTGCATTCCCCCACCCACATTGTCCTATTTTCCTAATCGTAATGATATGACGTGTTTCCTTAAAACAAAGGAAATCAGAAGCTCTTGAAGGCGGTGTATACTTTGGCGCTGTTCTGAAGTTCTTACCGAACAGTTGAATAGTCGCTTTCGTGTTTAACTTTAACATAACACTTTTTTTGTTAATTGTTTTCTGAGATAGCAAACCGCTCATGCCAAGTGGTGCTTGAACATAAAACTTTGCTCCGTCGTATTACAGCTATGAAATGTAGCATATGATGTGGGAAAAGAGTAGCATACGTTTATTTTGTGGGGATCTCCATTGTATCAATGGTCTAGTCAAGGAAGACGAGTCTGACGGCAAGAAGTGCAGTTTTCTAGTTTCATGGATGTAGTCAGTCAAATGGACAACGGACACTGTGAGAATTTGCAGTGTCAAGATGAATTGTTCTGACAGAAACGAAATCAAGCTAGCTGCTTGCCATTGAACAATGAACATATATAGTTGGTTGAGTTGCACTTCTGCAGGGTATATTTCTGTTGTAATATTCAGAAGATGTTGTGTTGATGTGGGCTGCACTTTAATTTCTTCCCAGTTGATGGCAACATAGGCATTCATCACCCCTGCCCACCGAAATGACTAAACCTTGCTTTTTATTGCGTTTTTATGACTAAATTAATTCAGAAAACGTTGCTAATCCAGGCTATGATATGTCATTTTTTGCTACTCGACGGATCAGAAAGTACTATCGTGAGGTCATGAGTCTGAACTCTGAACTAAGAGGCCACGTTATTGGGGCATCTGGGCTGCTTGCTATAGCTTTTTAGCTGGGCCAACCGGCCAACAAGCCCAATCGGGAGAAACTAGCCAGGACGCACAGGGACAGGTTTCTAATGACCGACTGTTGGTTTAGTACCACCTCGCCCGCACAACACAACAGAACGTTTGAGATAGCTATAAAAAAAGACCCACACCAGCGTTTTGAAGCATACCTTTCTCGGCCTTTTGGCTAAGATCAAGTGTAGTATCTGTTCTTATCAGTTTAATATCTGATATGTGGGCCATGTGCCCACAACGATATTAAATTTATTTATTTTGGGGGAGGGTCCACCACATTAGCTTGCTAGTGGGGCCTCTATGTGTCGCCTGGGTGTTGCACTATTGCCCAGGCTAGGCGCACCCCAACCAATACAAAGGAAAAAAATTAGTCTTGTGCTATTAACTAAAAGAAGTGTGTAGCTCCACTAAAATGATTGTTGTTTGTGCAAAGCTTACACCTGATGTTGCCAAACATAATTGTTTTCCTAATCTTGTATCAAAAGAAAATGTGTGAAAATGTCCGCCTCACTGCTTGTTGCTTGTGCAAAAGTTTTGCACGAGTATATTACACCGGATGTTGCAGCCAGTTCTTTGTTCTTGTCCCATCTCCCTTTGTTTCCTTATCTGAAATTCTGAATAATATGACATGCCTCAAGCATGTTTTCTTGAAACAGAAGAAGTTATATGCTTATGTTGTACAATGTGAGCGGTATAGTCAAGGAACATTCTGAGGGCCCCTGTCCCTGTGCTCTTGCAGATTTTGACTGTTGTTACTTCTGGGTTCAAGTAGACAGGGTAGCGTGTGGACTCGCAGAGGCAAAATAACTGAATCTGACAGAACAGAATCAGCTACTACTTCTGTAACTGAAAAAATGTCTTATATTTAAATTTATTTACAGACGTAGTAGTTGATCGCCAGTTCAGTTGAAAAGTTATGAGTTATGACGCTCTTCAGACTTCAGTATGTGCGGTGTGGGGCTGTACTGCGGTTTCTTTCCAGTTGTTCGACTGTTACTCGGTGCAGAGTGCTTGATAATATTTGTGCTCTGATTGAGAGAAACCTCAAAGCTGAACGAGAGGATCGGTGTCACCACAGAAGATAGAACAACAACTTTGACCGGACAAACTACAAAATTCTGTTACAGCTTGTCTTGGAAATGAGAAGTTAAATGCTCAAGAAGTGAGGGCTTGCGCTTTTCTTGACTCGGTCTAGTCACTTAACCCACTTATGTTGACGTAGTAGCATTCGAAACTATCTCCAGAGAGGAAAATGGTGGCTACAAATGCTGCTGCTGATCAAATAGGTGACGATTCTGAAGTTTCTGTATGCACCACAATCCCTTAACCTGCTTGCCTTTTTTTTTACAAATGCTAGCTTAAGCTGCTAGCATGATAGTGACATCTTTCTTCCTAACTATGATGTGATTTAATCATTTTCTTCTTAGTTGTGTTACTACTCTTGTATTAACAAAAAAAAATTGTGTGGGTGAAGATCCACCACAGTGCTTGTTGCTTGTGAAACGCTTACACCGGGCTAGTTGCTCGTCAGCTTATTAGCTGAACATTTCTCTGGGTTATGTCTCCGTTTTGATGTGTAGATGATGCTCTGTTGATGCTGGCTGCACATTAGGTCCTTCCCAGTTCATGTGGCTACCAGTCCACTCTTCTGATTAGGATATACAAACAAGTCGTTTCAATAGCTTTCATAGGCCCATCAAATTGTTAAAGTTAAATCTCTGAACACCCGAATGGCAAAAGCTTGCTTTTAATATGTTTTTATGACTAAATTAATTCAGAAAACGTGGCTATTCAGAAAGATGTGTCCATTTTTGCTACTGGACAGAAAGTACTCGGCCTGAAGTCTGAACTTGGAGGCCACGTTATTGGGCTGTTGAGGCACCTGCGCTGTTTACTATAGTTTTTTAGCTGGGCCAACCGGCCAACAAGTCCAGAACGAGAGAAAATAGTCAGGGACGCACAGGGACAGGTTTGTGATGACTCTTGTGGTTTAGTACCACCTCGCTCGCGCAACGCAACGGAGCGGCTGAGAGAGATATAAAAGGAGACCCAGGTCATCGCTTCAAAGCATACCTTTCTCGGCCTTTTGGCTAAGATCAAGTGTAGTATCTGTTCTTATCAGTTTAATATCTGATATGTGGGCCATGTGCTCACAATGATATTAAATTTATTTTTTGTGGGGGAGGGTACATCACACTAGCTTGCTAGTGGGGCCCTCATGTGTCGCCTGGGTGTTGCACTATTGCCCAGGCAGGTGCACCCCAACCAATACAAACTAAACAATTTTAGACTTGTTTCGACTCAGCTGAAAGCAATTTTGTGTTGCTAGCTGCATCATCAAGCAGGTTATCCATTAAAAAATCAAGCAGAAAATTTGATAGGATGATTCAACTTTATTTTCACTTGGAAGCATTATCTAAATATATTTTCCTATGAAGGTGTGAGATTGCTTCCCTTTTGAACAGAACCTGTCTATCAAGTTCTATGTGTTGTTAGAGTTGATCTTCTGAATATTTTGAAAGTGATGGCTTTCTGTACTATACTCGGTCCAGTAGAATAGCAACTGCACCCCTATCTCAAGAATAGCGTAACACACCTGGTGACCTGTGCTCTTGCAGGTTTTGCCTGCTGTATATTTCTGGGTTCAAGTAGACAGGGAAGCGTGTGGACTCGCAGGGGCAAAATA
Organism: Triticum urartu; assembly: GCF_003073215.2. NCBI lineage: Eukaryota > Viridiplantae > Streptophyta > Magnoliopsida > Poales > Poaceae > Triticum > Triticum urartu. The sequence goes on along the minus strand of NC_053027.1, from coordinate 98,127,343 downwards.
CTGAATCTGACATAACAAAATCAGCTAGTTGATCGCCAGTTCAGTTGAAAAGTTGGTGCTAAGAATTCTATTTTTCTGGGGGTGATAATTATGATGTTGTTACCATGCTCTTCAGTATGTGCGGGTGTGGCAGCACTATTTAGTGATCGATGCAGAGTGGTTCATAATATTTGTGCTCTGATTGAGAGAAACAAACAGGCAAGCGAGTTGGCTGCAGGCACTCTGTTTTAGCGCTCAAAGCTGAACGAGAGGACCGGTGTCACCACTCAAAACTTTGACAGGATAAACTACAAATTCCTATATAGCTTGGTAAGCAAATGAATATCTGAATGCTGAAGAAGTGAGGGATTGCGCTTTTCTTGACGAGTTTCTAGTCCTTAACCCACTTATGTTGACGTAGTAGCATCTGAAACTATCCCCGGAGAAGAAAATGGTGGCTACAAATAGGTAGCAGTTCTGAAGTTTCTGTATGCACCACAATCCCTTAACCTGTTTTTTTTTTTTTTTGCAAATGCTAGCTTAAGCTGCTGTTATGATAGTGGCATGACATGCCGTCTTTCTTGCTAGCCAGGATGACACCCTGATAAATGGGTGAACCGATGTGATTTAATCTTTTCCTTCTGAACAATGCTTGCACCCCTGTTTCGAAGAACTTTTTGGTCAGCACTTCTCTGATTAACTTATCGATTGCTAAGTTAAATAAACTTTTTCCAAGAACGTTCCCCTACTTAGGGCCTCTTTGTTTGATTCGTCGGAAAAGTGAAGAAAAAACATAAGAATATGAACTTTTTCTATGGTGATACTATTCATCAATTTGATTCACAGGAATAGACCATAAGAAAAATGGAGGGATTAATTGAGTTCTTGGAGTTAATTCTGAACCCCAAATGACAAAAACTTGCTTTAATTCATTATTTTTAAATGAACTAATTTAGGAAACATTGCTGACCAGATACGAATTCTTGGATGAGTTGCACGAGCCAGCAATACTTAATTAACTATTTTGTCGTTTACTACTTGACAACTAATGATGTACTAGCATGATTACTGGGCTGTTGAGGCATCTGGGCTACTAATCTTTAGTTGGGCCAAGAAGTCCAAAACAGGAGCACGCAGAGGCAGGTTTCTAATGATTCCTTGGTAACTTGTTTAGTCCCACCTCACCCGTGCAAGCAGCGCAGTCATCCAAGATAGCTATAAGAGGAGACTCAGGCCAGCGGTCTAAAGCATACCTTTCTCGGCCTTTTGGCTAAGATCAAGTGTAGTATCTGTTCTTATCAGTTTAATATTTGATATGTGGGACATGTGCCCACAACAATATTAAATTTATTTTTTATGGGGGAGGGTCCACCACACTAGCTTGCTAGTGGGGCCCTCATGTGTCGCCTGGGTGTTGCACTGCTACCCATGCCTGGCGCACCCCAACAAATACAAAGTAAAAAACTTAGTCTTTTGATTGTAAAATATAAAATAAATTTTAGTCTTGATGATTGGTTAAAGTAAAAAAATAGTCTTTTGATTTGTAATATAAAAGAATAATATTTAGCCTTGAATGATGAACGATTATTTGAATTAATTAGTTGCCTGAAAGCAATTTCTTGCTTCTGCATCACCAAGCAGAAGACGAAGGATGCTTAGCCTTTTTTTCACCTGGGAGCATTATCTGCATAGATTTCCCTATGAATGTGTGAGATTGCTTTCCTTCTAAATAGAATCTACTGTATCTATCAAGTTCTATGTGCTAGTGAGTTGATCTTGTGAATATTTGCAAGTGATGTTTTTCTGTACTCCTATGTGAAGAGTACTATATTCAGACCAACAAAACAGTGCCCCTATGTGAAGAATAGTTTCCAAGTTCCACTTAATGACTGTAATTGTGTACTATTTTGCATCACAAGGCGACCTGAAATTTTCCATGTGCACCTGTAAGAAATTAAGGAATGATCCTCCTTCTTGGAGTAGTTGCTTTTGTTCAACTTAGCTGCACACAATCCTAGCTCTCTGATAAATCAATGGTCTGAAAATGCAGCTGGTATTCAGTCTTCAGAGAGTAACGGCAAGAAAAGGTGCAGAGTCCTGGGAAGCGTGCCGGCGTTGCCTGGTCGATTGCGAGGACTTTGTGCTGATTCCTCCGAGACATATCGGAATCGGGCTAGTTGCTCGTCAGCTTAGTTGAACACATTTCTGGGTTAATATGCTGGCTGCACCTTAGGTCACCAGTGTAGCAGAGTGGTTCAGTTTTGAGAAAGAGAGAACGAAAGTATTGCTGTACATGTGGATACTAATACACTCTTCTGACTAGGAAATACTCTTACAAACAAGTTGTTTCAATAGCTTTCACAGATCCATCAGGTTGTTCGAAGTTAAAATCCATGCCCACGCAAATGACAAAAGTTTGTTTTTTATTACGTTTCAATGACTAAATTAATTCAGAAAACGTTGCTGATTCAGGCTCCTCTTTTTTTTTTTGAGGGAATTCAGGCTCCTCTTTTGCCACTTCACAGATCAGAAAGTAGTCCCGTGAGGCCATGAGTCTCTGAACTAAGGCCGCGTTATTGGGCTGCTTGCTATGGTTTACCCGGGCCAACTGGATAACAAGCCCAAAACGGGAGAAAATAATCACGACGCACAGGGATAGGTTTCTAATGACTTGGTTTAGTACCACCTTGCCCGCACAAGACAACGGAGCGGTAGAGAAAGCTATAAAAAGAGACCCAGACCAACGTTTCAAAGCATACCTTTTTCGGTCTTTTGGCTAAGATCAAGTGTAGTATCTGTTCTTATCAGTTTAATATCTGATATGTGGGCCATGTGCCCACAACGATATTAAATTTATTTTTTATGAGGGAGGGTCCACCACACTAGCTTGCTAATGGGGCTCTCGTGTGTCGCTTGGGCGTTGCACTACTGCCCAGGCTAGGTGCACCCCAACCAAAACAAAGCAAAAGATCAGTAATTCAGTTACTACTCTTGTATTAACAACAACAACAACAACAACAAAATGTGTGGGAAGATCCACCACAGTGGTCACATTTCCCTTCGTTTCTTATATCTGAAAAATTCTAAATAATATGGCCAGCTTCAAGCATGTTTTCTTGAAACAGAAGAAACTAGATGCTTATGTTTTCTTGACATGTCAGGAGTATAGTCAAGGAACATTCAAGGGCAAGGATGACAATTCTATAGCTCAACAGAGATGGTGCCCTGCGCTCTTGCAAGTTTTGGCTGCTGTATGTTTCTGGGTTCGAGTAGTCAGGATAGCGTGTGGACTCGCAGGGGCAAAATAACTGAATCTGACAGAACAGAATCAGCTAGTTGATCGCCAGTTCAGTTTAAAAGTTGGTGCTAAGAATTCTATTTGTTTGGGGGTGATATAATTATGATGTTGTTATGGTATGCATATGCTCTTCAGTATGTATGGTGTGTGGCTGCACTATGATTTATTTCCAGTTCTTCGACTGTTACGCAGTGATCGGTGCAGGGTGCTTGACAACATACATTTGTGCTCTGATTGAGAGAAACAGTAGGCGGGCTGGTTGGCGCTCTGTTTTAGCGCTCAAAGATGAACAAGACGACACAAGATAGAACACCAAATTTGACCGAACAAACTACAATTCTACGAAGTTCCCATACATGTTGTCTTAAGAAGCAAGGGATTGCGGTTTTCTTGACTTGGCCTAGTCAACACTTGACCCACTTATGTTGACATAGTAGCATCTGAAACTATCTCCGGACAAGAAAATGGTGGCTACAATTGCTGCTGCTGATCAAATAGGTAACAGTTCTGAAGTTTCTGTATGCTCCTTAACCAGCTTGCTTTATTTTTAACAAATGCCAGCTTAAGCTGCTGGTATGATGGTGACATGGATGCCGTCTTGCTTGCTAACCAGGATGACACCCTGATGAAAGGGAGACCCGATGTGACTTAATGCTGTCCTTCTGCACTATATTCTCTCTTGTTATTGTTACCTCTTTTTCTTATGGTCTAAGAAAAAAATTGAAGAGATCCTTTAGATTGAGTTTCAAGTTAGGGTTGCCTCTTGTCAGAGTATTACACTGTCATCGTAGTCTACTTCATATCGAGTGCCTCTGTTCACGGACGAACGGGGCGGAGCAGGTCTACCCTTGCGATCTTGCATCTGGAAGAGGATGGATCAAGGTTTTCGGAAGCGCTTCCCACGACTGCTCACGTTTATCACCATGCCCCTGAAGATAAAGATCTTCCTTTGGCAACTTCTCAGGGATCGCCTCCCCTCCAGGACCGAGGTGCTCAAGCGACAGGGTCCGGGTGATGGACTCTGCCCTTTATGCAGGGTCCTTGAGACTGTAGCCCGTATCATATTCTCGTGCACAGCGGCCCGGATCCTTTGGCAGTTCGTCCGAGAGGCACTAGGGCCCGACTGGGAGGCCCTGGACCTTGTGGACTTCCTCCAGGCCAGGGCTACCATGCCTGGCCGACACCGCACACATATTCTGGCTGATTTTTGAGGCCATGTTATGGACTCTTTGGACAATTAGAAATAAAATGGTGATGAAGGTAAGCGGGTGCCATTTGGACAACTAGTAAGTCTGACTCTTTGTTCAAATTCCTTACTTTTCTGCAGCAATGGCACCCGCTTACTAGGCAGTGCGATCGCGAGCGTCTAGACACCATGTTGAATACGCTCGTGGATTCGGCACATCGAATTTCGTCAGTTTAGCCTCGCCCGTCGACGGCCACTAGGTGGCCTTGTTTTTTTTCTTTTTTTTTTCTTTTATGTTTTCTTTAGGCGTTATTGTGCCGCTGCTCTAGTCGTCGCCTTATGACTTATCTGAATGTTAGTTGTATAGACCTTTGCTTTATTTATAAAGCTGGGCGAAAGTCTATTTCAACTTGAGACGTTTATCACCATACGTCGTCTTCCGTTAAGTCAGGCGACGCCACCCCCACCTTCGCCCGTCTGCCTTGACCAGTCTTTGCCAGCCACAACAACTTCATCTGCAAATGATCAGGACGTAAGTGTGTCGTGACTCGGTCTTGTATTTTAATCATGGTTGCTCCTTACGTGATACTGTTATGCGTACATGCTGCTCTAAATACACTATGAAGTACTACAATGAGCTGGGAAAAAGAAAATGACAAAATAACTTGCATATAAGTTGCGAAGCAGAGCTTCGTCCCTCTGCATGCAGGATCTATGTATGCCAACGACCGTACGGTACTACTACCAGTCACTGAATTCGCCCACCTTGAGGACCTCCGCCATCCTGCATCAATGGCGGCACTGGTGGCCTCATTTCTCCAGAAGACGAAATGCCGTCCCGCTTCAGCTGCACCAATGGCAACTCCTCGCCTCGACGCGGCGAGTTGTCGGCCAGCGGAACATAGGGAGCGCCAGCGACTGCCGCGATCTCAAAGCTACCGTCCTCTCTCGGCAAAGGCCGTAGGCTGCTACTACTATCAACTTGCGCACCACCGGAGCCTTGCGGGCTGATGCCTCCCGTCGACTCGACGTCGAGGAGAAGGTTCCCGGTGCGCACCTCCTGCGCCAGCGCGCACCCCCAGCAGAACATCCACTGCAGGTAGTCGGCGACGTCGAGCGACAGTCTGGAGAAGAAGGGTAGCCTGTTGTACTTGCCGGCGAGCCCGAACTTGCGCCGCATCCGCGCCCGCCAGAACCCGCCGTAGAGCAGGCCGAGCGCGCAGAGCACCACCCCGGCGGCGCTGACCGCGTTGCTGACGGCCTTGCTCCGGATGTTCGTGGCGGCGTGGTTGAGCACCCACAGCGGCGCGAAGCAGAGGAGCGCGAACATGGCGCCGTGCACGTGCATGTTCCCGAACCCCAGCCGCTCCATGTTCCACCCGAACACGCAGAAGGTGCAGAGGCACGAGAGCCAGCACGCCGCCGGGTCGTCGCGCACGTCCAGCAGCCCGCCGGCCCACTCCCTTCCCGCGGGGTCGGCGATCACCGCCACAACCACCATGCTGTCGTCGTCGTCGCAGACCTCTTCAGCTTCTTGGTGCATGCTTTGCTCGCTTTTCCTCCCAAGCGGGCTGTGGTACATGTACAGGCCGGCGACGACGGGTGCCACGGCGCTGACCCCGGCGAGCGGGGTCATGGCGGCGTCCGGCCGGGCCGTGCTGGAGTACCCCCAGAAGAGCGCACACACGGCGTACTGCGCGAAGCAGGTGAGGTGGAGGAGCCCGACCACCACGGACAGGTGAAGCCGCTCACGGGGCACTTCACCGCCACCCGAGCCCTTCCGGCAGTAGGCCTTCCGGAGCTCCTTCTCGTCCCCCGGCCGCCACCGGAGCAGCAGGGCGGCGTGGTGGAAGAGCTCGGGGTGCTGGTAGATGGTCATGAGCGTGAAGAGCGCGTTGAGGATCTGGTTGACGATCTCGACCCACCGGTCGCGGACGGACCTGCGCCGGAAGGCGCCGTCGAAGACGCCGAGGAGGAGGAGGCCAAGCAGGGCGAAGGTCAGCGCGACGCAGACCGCCCACGCGAACTGCGCGAGGTGCGCCGGGTGCTTCAGCCACCGCTTGAACGCGCTCCCGATGGGCGCCGGCCGGAGCCGCCGGATAAGACGGCGCACTCGCTCCGGGCGACTCCGCCGCTCGCCGGTCACCGGGCCGCGTGCTTCTTGCCCGACGACGGGGTTGACGGCGGGGCCGCTGTTGCGCTCGCCCAGCTCCGCTTCCAGCTCCGCCTTGGCGTGGGCCGCCGCCGTGTGGTGACCTTGGAGTGAATCCATGGCGGACGGACTCCGTGTCGTGCAGCAACGGAATCGGTAGGGAAACCATACTTGTAGCAGCTGCAACCAGTACGTAACAACAAAATAGGCCGCGTGCATCTAGAAACACCATGCAGAATTCAACGGAAGTAGACAAAGAAGTCAAGAAGGTCGACACAGAAGAAGAATCTCACGCGGTGTGATGGTATCTTGGTCAAGAAAGGTGCATAGGATGCCATAACGATAAGAACTTTGAAAGCCCTCACTGATTTGAAGGGTTTTCGAAAGAATTTTGTACCATCCTAATCCTTCAATAATTTTCCTACCTTGGTTTTGATGATTGGTAGGATTATATTCTATAAGAAACTTTTTCTTAGGGTTCATTTATACTAATTTTTGTAGGAAAATTTTCATCCACTCCAACCTCGTATGAAAAATACTACTTTTTTATGTGCAGAATCAAACACTTCGTACTAATCTTAGTATGGAAGATGAGATGGGAGGAGACTAAAATAGAATCTACTTTTTAGATGAAAATGTAGGATCAATCAGAAAATTCATATTTAGACAATTCAAGAAATTCTGAAATTATTTGACAATATACCTATGGTGTATGCTTGCAACTCCAAATATAATTCAGCTCAAAAGTCAATTTACAATGAGAGATGCAAAAATGAAAAAATTCAACTATGAATAGTGTTAGCTTTGGGTGAGTAGTATTTGACACTATTCACATCTTTTTTTTTACCGAAAAAGACTTTCATCCCATTTTATATACTCCCTTCGTCTCAAAATAAGTGTCTCAACTTTATACTAGCTTTAGTGCAAAGTTGTACCAAGGCTAAGACAATTATTTTAGGACGGAGGGAGTATAAAACAAACCATCAGAGCCATACGAGTTTATACAAAGAGACACCACACACACAAGTAGCACACGACCAAGGTACGAAAGGGTTATGCTGAGGATACAACTCAACAAGCCCTGAAAAAGGAAAAAAGAAATAGCAGCGGTCGCGGCGACGGCCATGGCCACCACCATGGTGAGTCCCACACGCTAATCTGGCTCAAGGGGTTGTGGGGGAAGCAGTGGAGCCAAATGGAGAGCCAACGCCCGAAGATCTGCGATGGCATCCCGTTTCGTCACCCGGCTAAGCGGCCACCAGAGCTACAAGTAGCTACACATTTTGTAGATAGCGTGAGATAGTTGTCGAAGAGGCGCACGCTAAATCACAGGCTTATTACGAATCGTCCAGAGCGGTCCTGAACTTGATCGATGTCCGGCGTGTGAAGGGCGACGCATTCAAGAAGCGCCAACCATGCATCCTGCTCCGGTGCACCGAAGGATCTCCGGAATGCGAGGCGCCCTAAGTCAATAAGAACTGCCTCGATGGAGATCTAGGGCTCCACCGTAATGGAGAACAACTCCAAAAATCTATCGGCGAAGGGGCTATCGCCAGCCCAACGGTCGAACCAAAAGAGGATTGACGTCCTAAATGCCACCGAGATCGAGGACCCAATGCATAGGATCGAGACTCTCTCGCAGAAAGCGAGAGGTTGACCGCATAGGTTGAATTAGGAGCTTAATCCTTTTGAGGCTGTACATCATACATGTATGTGTTTCTCCAAAAAAAATCATAATTTTTAAACTTGTTTTGTATTTAAAAAAATGATTTCATTGATCTCACCTAATTAAAGCTAGATCCTATACTAGTTGCCCCCAGATGGCATGCCGCTCTATTCCTGTGTTTTTTACTATTCATGTGTATAGTGCCTATTTAGTTCATACTTCCTCCGTTTCAAAATAAGTATCGTGGTTTTAGTATTTAAAAAAATACATAAATAAGGTAGGACTGCATGGAAACGTAAGAATATGCAGAATTGGTGTCAAATTTCCAGGAATAGGAAAAGCATAAAATCTTAAATATCTGGTCAAATTAATATCAAAGCATATCCTGAATATATATTAAAATAAGGTGAAGTAATATTATGCTACCTATGATCTTTGCCTTGCTCTTTGTGCACAGGAATGTAAAAAGGAGATTTGAAACGACTGTAAAATTACTTTATTTTCCCTATGAACTCAATATAAAGGATCCCTTCATTTTCTGTCTTATGGTCTATTCATGTGAATCAAATTGATGAACAGTACCACCGTAAAAACTATTATTATGTTTTCCCAACGCTTTTCCTAGGAATCAATCAAGGAGGCCCTAAGTAGGGGAACGTTCTTGGAAATAGTTTATTTATCTTAAGCTGCTGGTTAATCAGAGAAGTGCTGACCAAAAAGTTCTAGGGAAACAGGGGGGCAAACAATTATATGAGAGAATGTAGTGCAGAAGAAAAGGGGGGCAAACATCGGGTCTCCTTTTCATCAGGGTGTCATCCTGGTTAGCAAGAGAGATGCCATGCCATGTCATTATCATATCATCAGCTTGAGCGAGCATTTGTTAAAAAAACAAAAAAAAACAAGCAGGTTAAGGGATTGTGGTGCATACAGAAACTTCAGAGCTGTTACCTATTTGATCAGCAGCAGCAAATGTAGCCGCCATTTTCTTGTCCGGGGATAGTTTCAGATGCTACTACGTCAACATAAGTGGGTCAAGTATTGACTAGGCCGAGTCAAGAAGAGCACAATCCCTTGCTTCTTAAGACAGCATGTATGGCAACTTCGTAGAATCGTGCTTTGTCCGATCAGTGTCGTCTTGTTCATCTTTGAGCGCTAAAACAGAGCGTCAGCCAGCCCGCCTACTGTTTCTCTCAATCAGAGCACAAATGTATGTTATCAAGCACCCTGCGCCGATCACACTGAGTAACAGTGGAAGAACTGGAAATCAATCATAGTGCAGCCACACACCACACATACTGCAGAGCATATGCATGCCATATCAACATCATAATTATCAGTTCTCGAAAAAAACATCATAATTATCACTTGCCCTTAGAATGTGCCTTCTATACCCATGACATGGACAACGAAAACATCTATGTTTAATGCAAGCCATATTATGGATCTTCCTACACACTTTTTTGTTATTTTTAATACAAAAGTAGTAAGTACTAATATTTTTTTGCTTTGTATTGGTTGGGGTGCACTTGGCCTGGGCAGTAGTGCAACGCCCAGGCGACACATGAAGGCCCCACTAGCAAGCTAGTGTGGTGGACCCTCCTCCACAAAAAATAAATTTAATATCGTTGTGGGCACATGACCTAAATATCAAATATTAAACTGATAAGAACAGATACTACACTTGATCTTAGCCAAAAGGCCGAGAAAGGTATGCTTTGAACTGATGACCTGGGTCTCCTTTTATAGCTTTCTCTATCTCTCCGTTGTCCTGCGCGGGCGAGGTGGTACTAAACCAAGTCATTAGAAACCATCCCTGCGCGTTATGACTATTTTCTCCCGTTTTGGGCTTGTTAGCCAGTTGGCCCGGGTAAACCGTAGCAAGCAGCCCAATAACGTGGCCTTAGTTCAGAGACTCATGGCCTCACGGGACTACTTTCTGATCTGTGAAGTGGCAAAAGATGCATGAATGAGCAACGTATTCTGAATTAATTTAGTCATTAAAACGTAATAAAAAGCAAATTTTTGTCATTTGGATGGACCTGTGAAAGCTACTGAAACGACTTGTTTGTACTATTTCCTAGTCAGAAGAGTGTATTAGTAGCCACATGTACAGCAATACTTTTCGTTCTCTCTATCTCAAAACTGAACCACTCTGCTACACTAGTACCTAAGGTGCAGCCAGCATCGCATCATCTATAAATCAGAACGGAACTATTAACCCAGAGATGTGTTCAACTAAGCCCGATCCCGATATGTCTCGGAGGAATCAGCCATGTCACCACCGCAAAGTCGTCGCAATCCACCAGGCAACGCCGGCATGCTTCCCACGACTCTGCACCTCTTCTTGCCGTTACTCTCTGAAGACTGAATACCAGCTGCATTTTCAGACCATTGATTTATCAGAGAGCTAGGATTGTGTGCAGCTAAATTGAACAAAAGCAACTACTCAAAGGAGGGTCGCTCCAGTTTTCGTAAATGACGTACAGACAGCACACCATCTCATATACCTCCCTCTTAGCCTTTGCTATTGTGCAGCTCATTCCTTTATTGCAGGTGCGCATGGAAAATTTCAGGTTGCCTTGTGATGCAAAATATATTACACAAGTACAGTCATTAAGTGGAACTTGGAAACGTATTCTTCAGGGCGCTGTTTTGTTGATCTGAATATAGTACTCTTCACATAGGAGTACAGAGAAACATCACTTGCAAATATTCAGAAGATCAACCCACTAGAACATAGAACATGATAGATATGTTATATTCAGAAGGAAGGAAAGCAGTCTCACACATTCATAGGGAAATCTATGCAGATAATGCTCCCAAGTGAAGAAAAAAAAAAGGCTAAGCATCCTTCGGCTTCTGCTTGATGATGCAGAAGCAAGAAATTGCTTTCAGGCAACTAATTAATTCAAATAATCATTCAAGACTAAAAATTATTCTTTTATATATTACAAATCAAAAGACTGTTTTTTACTTTAACCAATCATCAAGACTAAAAATTATTTTTTATTTTACAATCAAAAGACTAAGTTTTTTTACTTTGTATTTGTTGGGGTGCGCCAAGCCTGGGCAGTAGTGCAACGCCCAGGCGACACATGAGGGCCCCACTAGCAAGCTAGTGTGGTGGACCCTGCCCCATAAAAAATAAATTTAATATCGTTGTGGGCACATGGCCCACATATCAGATATTAAACTGATAAGAACAGATACTACACTTGATCTTAGCCAAAAGGCCGAGAAAGGTATGCTTTAATCCGCTGGCCTGAGTCTCCTCTTATAGCTATCTTGGACGACCCCGCTGCTTGCACGGGCGAGGTGGGACTAAACAAGTTAACAAGGAATCATTAGAAACCTGCCTCTGCGTGCTCCCATTTTGGACTTCTTGGCCCAACTAAAGATTAGTAGCCCAATGCCTCAACAGCCCAGTAATCATGCTCATACATCATTAGTTGTCAAGTAATAAACGACAAAATAGTTAATTAACTATTGCTGGCTCCTGCAACTCATCCAAGAATTTGTATCTGGTCAGCAATGTTTCCTAAATTAGTTTATTTAAATAATGATGTAACTAAAACAAGTTTTTTGTCATTTGGGGTTCAGAATTAGCTTCAAGAACTCAATTATCCCTCCCTTTTTCTTATAGTCTATTCCTGTGAATCAAATTGATGAATAGTGTCACCACAGAAAAAATTCCTATTCTTATGTTTTTCCTTCATTTTCTCAACCAATCAAACAAAGAGGCCCTAAGTAGGGGAACGTTCTTGGAAAAAGTTTATTTAACTTAGCAATCGATAAGCTAATCACAGAAGTGCTGACCAAAAAGTTCTTTGAAACAGGGGTGCAAACAAGGTGCAGAAGGAAAGGGTTAAATCACCTCAGTTCACCCTTTCATCAGGGTGTCAAGAAAGGCGTCATGTCGTGTCACTATCATAACAGCAGCTTAAGCTAGCATTTGTAAAAAAAGCAAAAAGGTTAAGGGATTGTGGTGCATACAGAAACTTCAGAACTGCTACCTATTTGTAGCCACTGTTTTCTTCTCCTGGGATAGTTTCAGATGCTACTACGTCAACATAAGTGGGTTAAGGACTAGAACTCGTCAAGAAAAGTGCAAGCCCTCACTTCTGCAGCATTCAGATTTTCATTTGCTTGTCAAGCTGTATAGGAATTTGTAGTTTGTCCTGTCAAAGTTTTGAGTGGTGACACCGGTCCTCTCGTTCAGCTTTGAGCGCTAAAACAGAGTGCCAGCCAGCCCGTTTGCTTGTTTGTTTCTCTCAATCAGAGCACAAATATTATGAGCCACTCTGCCTCGATCACTAAATAGTGAAGCCACACACCGCACATACTGAATAGCATCATAAGTTCATAACAACATCATATTTATCTCCCCCAGAAAAATAGAATTCTTAGCACCAACTTTTCAACTGAACTGGCGATCAACTAGCTGATTTTGTTCTGTCAGATTCAGTATTTTGCTCCTGGGAGTCCACACGCTTCCCTGTCTACTTGAACCCAGAAGTATAGATCAGGCAAAACACGCAAGAGCACAGGGCACCAGGTGTGTTAAGCTATAAAATTGTCATCCTTGCCCTTCGAATATTCATTGACTATACCGCTGACATTGTAGTACAACATAAGCACCTGGTTTCTTCAGAATTTCAGATTAGGAAACAAGGGGAGATGGGCCAAGAACAAAGAACTGGCTCCAACATCCGGTGATTTTTTTTATGTAAGGCAAGATTAGGGACACAATTAAGACTATTTTTTTGCTTCGTATTGGTTGGGGTGCGCCAGGCCTGGGCAGTAGTGCAACGCCCAGACGACACATGAGGGCCCCACTAGCAAGCTAGTGTTGTGAACCCTTCCCCACAAAAAATAAATTTAATATCATTGTGGGCACATGGCCCACATATCAGATATTAAACTGATAAGAACAGATACTACACTTGATCTTAGCCAAAAGGCCGAGAAAGGTATGCTTTGAAACAACGTCTTGTGTACCATTATATAGCTCTCTCAGCCGCTCCGTTACGTTGCGCGAGCGAGGTGGTACTAAACCACAAGAGACATCAGAAACCTGTCCCTGTGCGTCCCTTACTATTTTCTCCCGTTCTGGACTTGTTGGCCGGTTGGCCAGCTAAAAACTATAGTAAGCGGCCCAGATGCCTCAACAGCCCAATAACGTGGCCTCTTAGTTCGGACTTCTTTTTTTTTTTTTGAGGGTTCTTAGTTCAGACTTCAGACTTCAGGTATGTCTCAAAAAAAAAAAGTTCAGACTTCAGATATGTCTCAAAAAAAAAGTTCAGACTTCAGACCGAGTACTTTCTGTCAAGTAGCAAAAAGGACATATCTTTTGAATAGCAACGTTTTCTGAATTAATTTAGTCATAAGAACATAATAAGGTATTCAGGGATTTAACTTCAACAACTTGATGGACGTATGAAGGCTATTGAAACGACTTGTTTTATTTCCTAATCAGGAGAGTAGGCTAGCAGCAACATGTACCACTCTCACTGGCCATCAACAAGGACCTAATGTGCAGCCAGCATCAACACAGCATCATCTACACATCAAAACGGAGGTGGGAGGTATAACCCAGAGAAATGTTCAACTAAGCTGACGAGCAAGTGAGCAACTAGCCCGATTCCAATATGCCTCGTAGGAATCAGTCATGTTGGCACTGCAAGCCCTCACAATCCACCAGGCAACGATGGCATGTTTCCCATGACTGCACCTCTCCTTGCCGCTACTCTCTGAAGACTGAAGACTAGCTGCATTTTCACACCATTGATCTATCAGAGAACTAGGATTGTGTGCAACTAAATTGAATAAAAGCAACTGCTCTTTGGCACAAGCCACCAGCTGAAGAATAGGCATCCGGATTCCATATTAGTCGCTTGGGAAAACTATGTAGCCACTCCAGTTTTCGTACAAGACGTACAGACAACACAACTGCACAACCTTTCACACGCCTCCCTCTTAGCCTATGCACATCTCCTTTATTGCAAGTGCACATGCAAAATTTCAGGTCGCCTTGTGATGTAAAATACTCTATATTACAGAAAAGTAGAGTCATCAAGTGGAACTTGGAGAACATGTTCTTGACGTAGGGGTGCAGTGCTGTTTTGTTGAACTGAATATAGTACAGAAAAACATCACTTGTAAATATTCAGAAGATCAACTCAGTAGTACATGAAACCTGATGGATATTCATAGGGAAATCTATTCAGAGAATGCTCCCAAGTGAAAAAAACGCTAAGCATCCTTATTATCCTTTGTCTTCTGCTTGGTGATGCAGCAACAAGAATTTGATTTCAGGCAAGCTCACTAGCTTTACATATAAAATGGGACGCGAGCCTTTTTCAGCAAGCTAACTAATTCATATAAGCAATCAAGGATAAAAATTATTCTTTTATATTACAACCAAAAGACTGTTTTTTTTACTTTAACCAATCAAAACTATTTTTTTTCTTTTTTTTACTTTGTATTGGTTGGGGTGCGCCAAGCCTGGGCAATAGTGCAACGCCCAAGCGACAAATGAGGGCCCCACTAGCAAGCTAGTGTGATGGGCCCTCCCCCACAAAAAATAAATTTAATATCATTGTGGGCACATGGCCCACATATCAGATATTAAACTGATAAGAACAGATACTACACTTGATCTTAGCCAAAAGGCCGAGAAAGGTATGCTTGAAAAGACTGCCCTGGTTCTCCTTTTATAGCTCTCTCGATGGCTCCGCTGTGTTGCACTGGCGAGGTGGTACTAAACCAACAACGGCATCCTGCCTATTTCTTCCGATTCGGACCTGTTTTGGCCCAGCTAAAGTGTAGCAGCCCAGCTGCATCAAAAGCTGATACCCATGGCCTCACGGGAGTAATTTTGTCAACTAGCAAAAAAAAAATACTGCTGGCACATGGCTGCTCATCTGAGAATCATATCTTTAGCCGGAGAAACAGCATCAACACAACATCATCTAGGACCTGAACAGAACTATAACCCAAAGAAATGTTCAACTAAATTGATGAGCCCAAATCCGATACATCTCGGAGGAATCACAGTCACATTCCATGGTCCAAAATGATGCACATCAACATCATCTAGCAAAAATGTTTGTCTCAAAAAAAAAAAACAAGCAAAAAATGAAGAACTACTGCTAGCACATGGCAGCTCATCTGAGAATTCATATCTTAGCCCGAAGAACAGCATCAACAACATAACATCATCTAGGAATTACTAGAACAGAACTAGTATAACCCAAAGAAATGTTCAACTAAATTGATGAGCCCAACTCCGACACGTCTCAGAGGAATCAGTCATGGTGCCACTGCAATCCATGCTCTAAGAATGATGCACCGATGAAGCCCGAAGGAGAGATGTATGCAACAGGCAATGCCAATACGCTGGGAGAAGAGCCGAAGCTAGAAAACTGCACCTCTTCTTACCGTCAGACTCTGAAGTCTTACTTGAGTAGACCACTGGAGCTGCAGTACCCAGCCAAGGCACAACACAAGCGTCTGTTTTATTTTTGCCTCGACACGCTAGCAGCATTTCACACCATTGATATACCAGGGAGCTGGGATCGCGTCGAACTTAATGGGACAAGAGCGACTTACTCGGGTAAGAACTCCAAAACGGCTACAAAGGGGCAGGACATCTCCTTTTTGCAGGTGCACATGAGAAATTTCAATTTCAGTTCGCCTTGCACAAGTACAATCGCCGGTACAACTCTGAAAGTGCATTCTTGACATAGGGGTGCAGTGCTATCTATTGAACTGAATATAGTGCAGAAAAGTCATCACTTGCAAATATTCGGAAATTCAACTCTAAAAGCACATAGGCAATCTGACACGTTCATAGGAAAATATATTCTAGATGTTGCTCCCAAGTGGGGAAAAAACATCCTTGACGATGATGCACCTAGCAACAAGAAATCACTTTCAGTTGAGTTTGTACAAATCTAACTGATTCATATAACAGAGAACCAGCTCCATTAGGCTATAAATGGCCATTGGAATGCAAATGAAGAAGAAAGAGATAACTATCAAGACAAAGAGCTATTCTGTTATCATTAAACCAAACATTGTTTGATACTCATCCTCAAGATAAAAAAAAGATTACTTTATATTGGTTGGGGTGCGCCTGGCCTGGGCAATAGTGCAACACCCAGGCAACACACAAGGGCCCCACTAGCAAGCTAGTGTGGTGGACCCTCCCCCACAAAAAATAAATTTAATATCATTGTGGGCACATGGCCCACATATCAGATATTAAACTGATAAGAACAGATACTACACTTGATCTTAGCCAAAAGGCCGAGAAAGGTATGCTTTGGAACGCTGGCCTGGGTCTCCTCTTATAGCTCGGTTGGCTCACTGTGCTGCTTGCGCAGGCGAGGTGGGACTAAACAAGAGTTCCCAATAAGTTAACAGAGTCATTAGACCTGCCTCTGCGTTTCACTACCGGTTCTCCTGTTTTGGATTTCTTGGCCCAACTAAGTGATAGTGGCCCAGATGCCCTAACAGCCCAATAATGTGGCTTAACTCATACTCATGGCCTGACCATGATAGTACATAATCAAAGTTGTCAAGTAGCCAAAACGACATGATTAACTAACTAATGCTTCCCATAAAAAAAACCATTGCTAGCATGCAGTCCCACCGGATGATTCATATTTTAGCCTGGGTTAGCAACGTTTCCTAAATTAGTTTATTTTATTTAATATAATAAAAGCAAACCTTTTTCACTTGGGTGTGCAGGGATTTAACTTCAAGAACTTGATGAACCTGTGAAGACCATTGACACCACGTCTAATCTACCCTAGTTAGCACTGTTGTCAGAGAAGTATCTGCAATGTCCATGTCGGTTACAGAGTGCCAGCCACTTGGTGTATTAATTCTTAATCAGAACAATATTAGTAGCGGATCCGGCTTGCCTGCTCCCTCCCCATGCTCCCATTCCATCCTATGGATGTCTTTTTCTCTTTTTTCTTTTTAATCTAATCATCTCCCCCCTGATTTTAATGAGGTGGGGCCGGGCCTTATTTTGTTAAAGTTGTGTCGAATATTATTGTACAAGTTAGGTTATAATTGGACTTGGTTTTGGACTATGTGTAGACAGGGTAGGAGTTGTGTCCTAATAGGACACTTGTATCCTAGGCCTCTCATATATAGCGGGGGGAGACACACGATGTAACCTATGCCAACATAATAGCACAGGAACGCAGGGGAAGCCGGCGGCTTGTGCCAGCGTCCAGGGCGACCTGGTGCGGTATTGTAGCGGTGTCATGGGGAGGAGTGCCCATAGTCAGGCCCCGGGGATGTAGCCATATCGGTGAACCTCGTTAACAAATCTCGGTGTCGTGCTCGTGTGATTGCTTGGTCCTCGGATGATCGACGGTGTCTCGGATTTATTCTAACATATTTTGTTTCAATCAAATCATGCCACATATGTGGAAGCACGGATGGGCGCACGCTGGGGGAGCAGGCAAGTCTCGTCCATTAGTAGCCATGCGTTAAGTGATACTTTCTTTGTTTTCCTTGATCGGAACCGAACAACTGTACGCTGATGAATACCTATGTTTAACTGGGAAGAAATTGAAGTGCGGTCCGCGTCAACACAACATCTCCGGAATATTACAACACAAATATACCCCGCAGAAATGCAACTCCTTATAACCAACTATATATGTTCATTGTATTGAGACAAGCGGCCAGCCTGATTACGTTTCTGTCAGAATAATTCATCCTGACACTGCAAGTTCTCAGTTCTCACACGATACGCTGTCCATGAAACTAGAAAACTGCACTTCTTCTTGCCCTCAGACTCTTGACACAGTGGAGGTCCACACAAAATAAGCGTAATATGACGGCCTAAGTATTATGTTGCTCTCATAGCAGTAATATGACCGAACGGCCTAAGTATTATGTTCAAGTATTTCTTGGCATGAGCGGTTCGCTATCTCAGAAACAATCAACAAAATAAGTTTTATGTTCAAGTTAAACACAAAAGCGACTATTCAAGTGTTCAGTAAGAACTTCAGAACAGCTCCAAAGTATACACTGCCTGCAAGAGCTTCTGATTTCCTTTGTCCATATCATTACGATTAGGAAAATGGGGGTGGGGGATGCAGCTGATGGGGTCCTAGAAGGTTTAAGGCGGGACAGATGGTCAAGAAGAAAAATTGCTACATCGTGTGAGCCACTGCTATGTACTCCTCCACAATACTAACAGCTCGTTATGCACAAACAAAGACTTCAGAACTAGTAAAATAGCAGTAATAGTTAACTGTAGATTTAGCCAAAGCAATTAGGCCTAAATTATTTTAAACCTTGTGTTGGGTAAAACAATGGTTGATTACAGGGTTAGCTAAAGCAATTAGGACTAAAAATTGTTTACTTTGTATTGGTTGGGGTGCGCCTGCCTGGGCTGTAGTGCAACACCCAGGCGACACCTGAGGGCCCCAGTGGCAAGCCACTGTGATGAACCCTCCCCCATAAAAAATAAATTTAATATCATTGTGGGCACATGGCCCACATATCAAATATTAAACTGATAAGAACAGATACTACACTTGATCTTAGCCAAAAGGCCGAGAAAGGTATGCTTGAGAGCGTTGCTCTCCGCCTCCTTTTATAGCTATCTTGGCCGACTGCGCTGCTTGCACGGGCGAGGTGGGACTAAACAAGTTAACAGGGAGAGTCATTAGAAACCTGCCTCTGCGTTTCCCTGCCATTGCTACCGTATTGGACTTCTTGGCCCAACTAAAGATAGTAGCCCAGATGCCTCAACAGCCCAGCAATTATGTGGCTTAACTCATAGTCATGGCCTGATCACGGTAGGGCATAATTAGTTGTCAAGTACTCCCAGGAGTAGTAAACATGTTCTCAAAAAAAAGTTGTCAAGTAGTAAACGAGTTAACAGTGGTTAATTGTTTTTTTGCGGGGAAACCAGAGAACTTTTATTCATATGAAGGCATTTTTGGGACAATCAGCCAAAAGGCTGGTCACCAAAAAAACCGAAGTCTCCTGCCAGCTATCGGTCACATTCAGAGTGCAAGCGCGCTTTGCACAAAGATGCGCCGGGACATTAGCTGACCTGTTTACATGCTGAATATCAAAAAGAGTAAAATTATTACATAGCTCTCCTATCTGTAACAATAAAGGAGCCACAATTGACCGAGAATTGTGGCGAGTGTTCCAGAGCGTCACCATCTCCAAGCAATCAGTCTCCATTACCACATGCGAGAAT
This sequence comes from Triticum urartu, assembly GCF_003073215.2. Classification (NCBI taxonomy): domain Eukaryota; kingdom Viridiplantae; phylum Streptophyta; class Magnoliopsida; order Poales; family Poaceae; genus Triticum; species Triticum urartu. The sequence goes on along the minus strand of NC_053027.1, from coordinate 98,107,817 downwards.
CCTCGAAGTGATGCAAAACGGACTCCGTCTCGAAGTGATAAACCCTCCATAATCAAGGGATCAGAGATACCCAAATATGGTTTGCACCATGTTCCCAGGGGCGCCGAAGAGGATCTGGCCACCCCTCCTGCACCGCCCCTGCCATCTGCTACGTTTAAGGCACCGTCTGTATTGATCTTGACAAGTCCATCATCAGGCGGTCTCCAACCAAAGCCAGGCAAAATCATTGCATCTCGACGGGGAAGATGAAGGAGGGCATCGCCTCCTTGGTGGCCCTGAGCGTTGCCGTTGGATTCATTCCCTCTTCGCCGTGCTTGATTCTGTTCCGGGAGTGCCATATAGACCACATAACTGTTGTGATCTTTGCGCGATCATCATTAGTGAAACGGGGATCACATGTGATATCCCGCGCCCAAAAGTTTGGATGAAGAATAGGAAGTCTGAGGCCGAACCAAGCATACGCTTCTTCCCAGAAGCCTTTTGTGTGTGAACAATGTATGAGTGCATGCTCCAGATTCTCGACCATAGCCAAACAAACATTGCATCGACGGGTCTCTGCAATATGTCGATGGTTAAGAGTGGCCTCATCTAGGAGAATTCCACGAAGAACCCTCCACCGGAACACTCTAACCTTTGGGATGACATTCAATTTCCAAAGAGATTTCCACATCTGTGTATCTTCCTCTGAGATTCCGGTAGCCGTCCCTTCTTCTAGAGCAACACGCTCTTTCTGAGTCACGAGAGCACGGTACGCCGACTTCACAGTGTAGTTCCCCGATCTTTCGAATGCCCATGCAAGAAAATCATCTCCTCCTCCTTGCTGAATAGGGATATTCAATATTGCTTCAGCATCAGGAGCAATGAAAGTATGTCGAACAAGTTCTTGTCTCCACGACCAATTAGATGAATCAATAAGCTCGGACACACGCTCGACGGTCGTATGATGTGGCTGAAAAATGGGAGACATAGATATTGTACCTGGAATCCACTTGTCGTTCCAAACCGAGATGGAGGAGCCATCGCCCACGCGGGAAATCAGTCCGGAACATAGGGCCTCCCTCCCAGCGATAATAGCCCTCCGCATGGCCGACGCCGACTTTGGTACAGTAGCCCGCATGAAGTCAGTGTCGGGAAAATAGCGGCCTTTCAAGACTCTTGCACAAAGGGAATTGGGGTTGGTGATGAACCGCCACCCGTGTTTGCCCAACATCGCAAGATTGAAAATACGAGGGTCTCGGAAACCCATACCACCCTTGCACTTGGGTGTAGCTAGCTCCTTCCAGGACACCCAGTGCAGTGATTTCTTGTCAAGAGAGCTACTCCAAAAATATTTAGCCATTGGTGAAGTAAGACTCTTACAAACTTTTTTGATCAAAAGAAAAGTGCTCATTGGATATGTAGGAATAGATTGGACGACCGATTTGAGAAGAGTCTCTCGGCCTGCACATGCCAATAGTTTCTCCGACCAACCTTGCATTTTTCCACGAGCTCTTTCACTGATATGGACAAAAGTGCCACTTGTAATCCGACCCACAGTGGTAGGTAGCCCCAAGTATTTCTCGCTGAATGCTTGCACATGGATATTTAATGTTGCTTGCATAACCTGCCTCAAAGAATCAGAAGTGTTAGAACTGAAGTAGACCAAACTTTTGTCACGATTAACACACTGGCCCGAGGCCTCTCCATAGATTCTGAGAATTTCATTAAGTCTGAGAATCAGGAGTGGTTAACTAAAAAGTGAATTAACTATTGCTGGCTCCTGCAACTCATCCAAGGATACGTATCTGGTTAGCAATGTTTCCTAAATTAGTTTATTTAAATAGTATAATAATGTAATAAAAGCAAGTTTTTATCATTTGGGTGTTCAGGGATTTAACTTCAAGAACTCGATGTACCTATGAAAGCTACTGAAACGACATCTAAACGACCCCAATTAGCAGAGAAGTCTCTGCGTTGTTCCTGTCAGTTAAGTGTGCTGTATTCAGTATTCACAAGTTACTACAGAGTGCCAGCCACTTCCTGAATTTATTGTTAGTCAGAACAGTATTAGCAGCGATGCTTTCCTTCTCCTCCTTGATCCAAACCGAACCACTCCACGCTAATGAATGCCTATGTTGCCCACGTGAACAGATCGGCCTAAGCCATGCATCACCATGGCAGTTGGTTACCTTGTTCGGGTTGGCTGTACCAGCACTCCAGCAGACAGTGCCGTTCACGAGGGTTTGCCCAGTTCCGGCGTTACACACTCGTCTAGAGAAACTCGAGATGAGTCGTCCAACCTCCCCCGCATGCCAGCTCCAACGCTTGCGCGCACAAGCAAAGGACTCGACTCCTCCCTCCGTGTATATAAGCAGCGGCGTGGTTACACCCATCTTCTCAGAACCATACCGATCGAGCCAAGAAGTTTGCAGTGCGTGAGGGAGTGCGAGAATGGCGGGTGGCAAAGCCGCTCTGCTGGTGGCCCTGCTGCTCCTGAGCCTGGCCTTGGAGACCCAGCAGGCGGACAGCGGCGGCTACGACCCCGCCCCGACGCCGCTCACCACCTCCCACAGCAACAGGAAGCCTCCCAGGCCGCGTCCGCATCCGCCGCGCCCTCGCCCTCGCCCTCGCCCCCGCCCACCTACACCTCCCACGCCAACGCCGCCGCCGTACACTCCGTCCCCTCCTGAGCCTGAACCTACGCCGCCCCCGTACACTCCGTCCCCTCCTGAGCCTGAACCCACTCCGTCCCCTCCTGAGCCTGAGCCTGAGCCCACGCCAACGCCGCCGCCGTGCACTCCGTCCCCTCCGTCCCCTCCTGAGCCCACGCCACCCCCATACGCCCCGGTCCCGATGCCATCTCCCTTCCTCGAGCACGGCGCGGAAGCCGACTCCGCTGGCGTACAGGCCGCCGCCGACGCCGCCGACTACGAGGAGCCGCCATCGGCGCCGGCCTACAAGCCCATTGTCTAGGGCTGTGACTGTGAGTCCCTGCGAACGCATGCAGGGCCATTATTCTCATCGGAGATCAAATACTAATATGTAGTCTGAATAATAATGCGGATTGCTTGGTTACCCGCTGCTGATTTGTGTTCGTCCAGAGTTAGCGTACTTTCATGCATGTGGGTATTGCTACTGTTGTGGTGTTACTGTAAAACCATTATATATCTATATATAATATGGAAATGGAAATGGGAAACTGCATGTGGTGTGTCCTCCGCTGTACGTATGTTCAACTTCAACAACATGAGCTCTTTCGCTGAGGAGATGTGATGTTTCCATGTGAAACAGTAAATAAGACTATGGCAACCAAAGCTAGTTCTGCAGGATGCCCATGCCACGCTTGAACTGGCTTGAACAAATACGTGCGATCAAGCTCTTTAGCTGAGCGCACCGTGGCGCATGCCAACCGTCCGATCAACGTTTATCCTTTTTTTTATCTCACATCCCGATGAACGTTTCCCGAATTTACATGAATGTCAAAGGGTAATTAAACTGTTATTCCCTGTGAATGAACTGATAATGTTTGCATGCATGGGAGCTAACGTACGTGAAGCATGATTCACTGCGCCGGTTTCATTTCAAAACGAATGTTTGCTTTTTCACAAGCCAGCGAAGCACCAAAATGAGAGAAACACTCAACAGAAAGAGAGTAGAGAAACCCACCTTTGTCTAGCAGGGTGTTTATATTACTACTGTATGAACGTTCCATTATGTGCATGATCGACTTCAAAAAATCATTCAGTGTTTTGAAAAACGGTTGAAGATAAGGTTAATGGATTGGAGGAGAGAGCCAAGTGAAGGAAGATAAGGTTATCACTCAGTTGAACAACCTCTCCTTTCGGCTGGACAAGGTAATGTGTGTCACCTCATTTGTAGGACTACTCGATATTACTCGTTTTGTTCAGAGCTCACCTAAACCTTCATCGTTTTTGTATGCATGAAACCAATCGGGTATGGAGCACTGAAACAGATTGTGCTTTTCTGAAAACGGTTGAAGTCCTCATTGCGTAAATGAGGATAATGGAATCAATTTCCCATAGGAAATATTCCAGTGCTTTTAAGTATACATAGATGGAAATGCGTATGAACATGCACATATGGGTGCTTGAGCTGTCCACACCCCCTCGTTTACTTGAAGATCCCTAAAATATAAAGTTGGTGTGAAATTTACTTTTTCTGAAATCGGAGACATATTGAAATGAATGATGAAATTATTAAAATGTACATTATAAGTAACATTACTACAATTGTACGTCGACTAAAATAAGTAAAATTGTTCCTCGAAAAAAATTACTAGTTCGTAAAAAATGTAAATTAAACAATGAAATAACTGAAGCTCAAATATGATTGAAACAATGAGATCTAAACTAACAACGCTTCTCAAACCATTATAAATTGTTTACCTTGGCCTGGAGGACATTAACCAGTTCTGGTCGGCCTTCGCTTGGGAGATGTAGTTGCATGTGCACTTTTTTTTTGTATTTTCTTTCTCATGTAAATAGCTGCATGTACCCTTCTGTTTTTACTAACTCAGTGAAATGGGCAGTGCTACTGCATTTCCGTTCAAAACAGATGTATTTGAGATTGTTCTTGTGTCTAAGGTCTTGTTGACAGGAATTCAAATACCAGTCGTCCAAAAAATCACAATGAAATAAAATGCATGTTTCTTATTTAGGGAGAGAGAAGTCAATCAGGAGCTATGCATGCAACCGTTCTTTTGTGCGTGCTTTCTTACCTCCTCACAAAAGCTAACACAACTTGATTCATGTTTGCTTGTACTATATATATTTACAACAACTGATTTACCCGCAAAAGCTAGCGGAAATCTTCATGCATATTTGAACGTTGGATACTGCTCCGCTACCTTGCAGAGACGTTCAAAAATGTGAGTTAGTGATTTGGGGAATTTGTGGAGCAAGGTGCATGTATATGACCTAGGTACGGGATTACACACGAGAGATTTAACCAGTTCCGGGACTGTAAACGAGAGTTAATACCCTACTCATCCTTAGGCCATGTTCGGCTACACTCCACTCCTCCAGGACGGAGCGGGGCGCGCAGAGCGCCGAGTTAGCAGCTCGCCAAATTACAACTACATGCCACTCCGCTCCGGATCGGATTTGCGGTGCGGAGGTTTCAGTGTGAAATCTGGTGGACCTCAGGGTAGGGGGTCCCGAGCTATGGATCTCGGATCGGTGATAGGAACGAGACGATGTTTACCCAGGTTTGGACCCTCTTGATGGAGGTAAAATTCTACGTCCCGCTCTTATTTATATTGATGAAAATGTATCGAGTACAAGCTTGATCTATCTCGAGATCGTAAGTTGTGTTCTAACTCTAGGGCTAGGTGAATGTAACTGTAATTCGGTCCCCTCTACGGGCTAAACCCATTGGCTTATATACACGCTAGGTAGGATATCTAGGGTTACATGATCGGTATACAGGGGATCGCATGGAGGCGGCAGAAGATGTCTTGGAGTATACGTCAAGTCTTCGGCAGAGGCAACCTTGATCACGCCTAGGCACGCAGCTTCTTGAGTCTAGCTCGACGAGAACGAGGGCCCACCGACCCATCCGAGGAATATGTGCCGGCTAGGTTAGTACCCCTATATCCATGACATCGTCTGGAGGGATCTTGAATATTCCTCTCCCATCTTTTGACATGCCTGATTTCTTGGCATGACATCCCTCCAAGCATGGTATCTTCTCGGTGAAATCGGCTTACCTAGAGGTGTGGAAAAACTGTTATGAAAGTAAAGTGGAAAGAGAAAATAGTCCAAGTGCTGCAGCTTCAAACCCGATATGGGAATTCATTTGGAAACTTCCATGTCCAGCTAAGATAAAGATCTTTCTCTAGAGAACTCTACATAACACGCTTCCTTGCCGTGTAAACTTAGCAGGTCGGCATATGAAACTATCCACGAAGTGTCCTGCTTGCGAAGAAGCTGAAAGTGTTAAGCACATGCTCTTTTTATGCCCAAAAGCAAAGAAAATATGGTATATGCTAGGTCTCCAGGAGGTGATTGAGCGGGGATGCGTTGTCGACCAAGTAGGAGAAGCTATTCTTGAATATTTGTTATATGTTCCTGCAAATGAGACAATGGTTCTAGGGCAAGGAAAAGGACCTTTGATCATTGCTATCGCATGCTGGTTCTTGTGATGGGAAAGGAGGAAGCTGGTTCATGGGGAACACACTCAACAACCAAACCAAATTGTTCTATCTATCCGTGCCCTTGCTGAGAACTTCTCGGCGGCTGCTACTAGTTCTGCAAAAGAAAAGAGAAACCCATGGCAGAGACCGCCAACAGGATATGTCCAACTAAACGTCGATGCCTCATTTGATGCTGATTCACTTCAAGGAATTGTGGGTGCTGTTTTTGCGTGATTGTAAGGGGTTGTTCTTGGCAGCAAGTAACAATGTAGCTGGGGTCAGTACAGATGTGTTCATGGTAGAAGCTCTAGCACTCCGGTTTGGTTTAAATCTGGCAACATCGGTTGGCTGTTCAAAGGTGCTTGTTAACTCCGACAATTCAGACGTAATTTTGGCTATGCAGGATGGGGGAATACGCCAGGCTCCTCTGCTGCAATTTTGGATGATTGTTTCCACATGGCAAAGGATTTCACATGCGTGCTTTATGAGCATTGCCATAGGGAAGCTAATGATGTGGCTGATGAGCTAGCTAGAATATGTAAATTTTCTTCCCCTAGTTCCTGGTTTGATGAGACACCAGATGCCATCATACCCTTGCTTGTTGGAGGAAACAATAGATTCTCCCCTCACCTCGCCTTAGACTAGCCACAGTGGGAGTAATTTCAGCAGTAACATCGAGTCCAGCTCAGCAAATTTGCTTATATAGCAATGAGTTAATGAGGAGAGAAATAGTTGTAGTAACTTAGCTAGTTACTGTAACATCACATGTCCCAATGCAATATGAGTCTATAACCTAATAAATAAATTTTTGCATGTTACCACGCTTAAGTTATTATCCACTATGAAGATAGTAACATAGTCTAGGGATATGTGTATGTTACTAGTGTATGTTACTCTTCATTGTGGCTAGTCTTATATATGGTTGACCAGGCTAGAAAGCACAACTGTCGAGTCGGCCAGCTAGCCAAAAAAAGAGAAGCAATTAATACCCTAGGTGTACTGCCATGTAAATAATGCTATTTTTTTTGAGCGAGTATAATGCTAGCTTGATGGCGCCATTTGAAACGCCAGCTTTTACATCCATCCAGCCGTAGGGTGGTGGATTTTACCGCAGCGACTGTTTCTCGCCTTAAGCCAGTGCTGCTTCTTTTCTAGTTGAAGTGAATTCCCCCACACTGTAGTTATTGGGCCGGCCTGTTAGCGCGCTTTTAAAAGCTTTAAGTGAGTGTTGAGAGCAATTAGTTGACGAGCACTCCAGGGTAGAAGAGCTCAGAGCTAAACTCTCAGCGATGTCACAGGATTTGGGCCGATGTAACAAAGACACTTTCGGGAGTGTCCGCAAGGAGATCAAATAGCTCAAGGGAGAGCTTGAGAAGCTCAGGTCGGACGCAAGCCGTACTGCGCCAACACATGTTGAGCTCAAAATCAACGAGAAGCTTGTAGAGCTATATCACGGGGAGGAAATTACGTGGAGGCAGAGATCAAGGGTGGAGTGGCTCACATCGGGTGATAGGAACACCAAACTTTTTCACTTAAGGGCAAGTATCCGTCGAAAGAAGAATATGATCAAGGCTTTGCAAAACTCGCTGGGGTAATTACAGATGATCCGGAGGAGTTGAAGGCGATGATAAATGACTTCTATAAGACTCTATATACATCGAAGGGGTGAGCAATATGGAGAGAGTTTTAAATTGCGTCCCAACTAAAGTGTCGGCAGATATGAATGACATGTTGTGTGCCCCCTACTCAAATGAGGAGGTTAAGGCAGCCTTGTTTCAAATGTTCCCAACAAAGGCGCCTGGTCCCGACGGTTTTCCGGCACACTTCTATCGAAGACACTGGGAGTTATGTGGTGCAGAGGTGACAGATGCTGTTTTGAGGATTGTGAGAGGGGAAGAAACTCCGGAGAGCATAAACGACACCATCCTTGTTCTGATTCCCAAGGTAACAAATCCTTCCATCTTGTCACAATTTAGGCCTATTATCCTATGCAATGTCCTATACAAAATTGCATCCAAGGTCATTGCAAATAGGCTGAAGCAAATTTTACCAGATATCATATCTGAGGAGCAGTCGGCTTTCGTCCCAGGCAGACTCATAACAGATAATATTATAAGTGCTTATGAGTGTCTTCATTTCATGAAGCACAGTAAAGCGAAGGCTAACAGTTATTGTGCTCTTAAGCTTGATATGATGAAAGCGTATGACAGGCTGGAGTGGGACTATTTGGAGGCCATAATGGGAAAGCTAGGGTTTGCCGTCCCCTGGATAAAAACTGTCATGAGCATGGTGCGGTCAGTTTCCTTTTCAGTACTGTTTAATGGAGAAAAGCTTGATCAGTTTGTACCAAGCAGAGGTATAAGGCAGGGAGATCCGATATCCCCTTACCTTTTCTTAATTGCAGCGAAGGGACTTTCGTGCCTCCTGAAAACCAGTTCTTCATCATCAAACATTGTAGGGTTAAAGGTGGCACCTACGGCTCCCGCCGTGAACCACCTTATTTTCGCCGATGACAGCTTGCTGCTTTTTAAGTCAGGGAATGAGGGGGCAGTAGCGGTATCAAACCTATTGGACACATACTGTTTGGCATCGGGACAGAGGATAAATCATGATAAGTCATCGATCTTTTTCAGCAGAGGCTGCCCGCAACAGGTTAGAGATGATATGAAGAATATTTTGAATGTGCAAAATGAGTCACTCAGTGACAGGTACCTGGGTATGCCAACGGAGGTCGGACACTCGAAGAATGGGACTTCCAAGTACTTGCGGGATCGTGTTTGGGAAAAGGTGAAAGGTTGGATGGAAAAACTCTTATCCTCCGCAGGGAAAGAAGTACTAATCAAGGCGGTTGCTCAAGCAATTCCAGTATACTCTATGGCATGCTTCCGTCTCCCTCGGGGACTATGTGAAAGTGTTACTTCGCTAATCAGACAATTCTGGTGGGGGAGCAAACAAGGAAAGCGGAAGCCTAGCTGGGTGGCTTGGGACGTGATGACATTACCAAAGAACCTTGGAGGCCTTGGTTTTCGAGACATGGAGATCTTTAACTTGGCCCTCTTAGCTCGGCAGTCCTGGCGTATGTTGCAAAACCCCCTGTCGTTGAGCGCGAGGATCCTGAAAGCAGTCTATCATCCTGATACAGATATCTTCGGTGCAGCCTTGGGATCACACCCCTCGCAGATCTGGCGAGCCATTCTTGATGGTCGGGACATTATGGTTCAAGGTTTGGTACGTAGGATTGGAGATGGGGAATCAACCAATATCTAGGAGGACAACTGGTTGCCGAGATCACATGCGAGAAGGCCTATTGCTTGTTTGATCCCTGATCCACCGAGGAAGGTGGCTGAGCTGATCGACCATACCTCGTCTACCTGGAACGAGAACTTGGTGCGTTCGGTGTTTATACCAATAGACGCAGAGGCCATCTTACAAATTCCTCTTTGCACAAGGCAGATAGATGACTTTTGGGCTTGGTCTGAGGATCGAAAGGGTATCTTTCCAGTGCGTTCAGCGTACCGGATGATTCAACGGACAAAGCTAGGCTGAGAGGCATGGCTGTACAAGCAGGGGGGCTCCTCCGACTCCCAGGGTGCTGACCAAGGCTGGACTGATCTTTGGCGGATCAGGGTTCCCTCCAAGCTGAAAATTTTCTTGTGGAGGCTCGCTAGAAATTCTATTCCCACAGCTGCACTTCTCCACCATAGAAACATGTCATCTTCCAGGGCTTGTTGCCTTCGCGGGGCTGTTGATACTTGGCGACATGCCTTGGTGGACTGCTCGGTCTCGAGGAGCACTTGGGCACTCTCAACGGAAGCTGTTTTGGATAAACTGAGTACTTGCAGAGAGGAAAACCCAAAGAGGTGGCTGTTCGTAATGTATGAAGCTCTCAACCAGGAGGATTTCCTTGCTTTTGTGGTCATCCTATGGGCGTTGTGGAGTTCACGAAGAAAGGCCATGTATGAGGATATTTTCCAAACACCCTTTGCTATCAACAGCTTTGTTACATCATACATAGCAGAACTAAAATCATTACAGCAGCCTGGAGTGGTCGGAAGGGGGCCGCCCCAACGCCGCCCAAATCATTGGTTGGCACCTCCGGATGGGCTAGTAAAACTCAATGTAGACGCAGCGGTGGGACGATCGCTTGGAGTAGTGGCAGCTGTCTGCAGAGATCGAGATGGTGTTTTCATGGGAGCATCGGCGGTGGTTTTCCCCAACTTGTCAGATCCCGGCATTCTAAAGACACTTGCTATCAGGGAGGCACTGGCTTTATCCGATGATCTCTACGTCCGAGGGATCCATGTGGCATCGGATTGCAAGGTGGCCGTCGACGATATCCATCAGCAATATAAAGGGAGCTACGGTGCAATTGTGCAGGAGATTATGCAATATAAATCGTCTTTTGAAACTTGTAATATTATTCATGAGTTTAGGAGCTTGTTTGGTTAGGCCAGCCCAACGAACTTGATTTCGTCCCTGTAAACATTGTGACGATCTAATAAAGCTTTGCAGTTTGTCTAAAAAAAGTTGATGAGCGCTCCTTCGGGAGCCTCTCAACAATCACATGGGTGGGTTGGCGCGTTATCAGCCGCCATCATTTGTCGCCCTCTGGGTGCTCCCTCCGGATTTATTTATTTTTCGCAAGTGTTTTTGGCTTTTTAGATGTTTTTTTTGGTTTTTTGAGTTTTCGGTTTTCTATCGGTCTTTCTTACCTTTTCGACAGCTTCCGTAAGAGACACGATCGTGCCTCTTGGAAACAGAAAAAAAACACATGTTTTCTCTTCTTTTTTTGTGAGAGGCACGGTTTTGCTTCGCGAGAGGTCGTGTCTCTCGGGAATGAAAAAAACAAGTTTTCCTTTTTTTTCTTTCGTGGGAGGCATGATTTTCCTTCCGCAAGAGGCACGGACGTGCCTCTCGGGAACGAAAAAAAATCGTGTTTTGTCTTTTTTTTTCTTTCGTGAGAGGCACGATTTTGCTTCCACGACAGGCACGGCCGTGCCTCTCAAAAACGAAAAAAATGTGTTTTTTTTCTTCTTTTTCCCCTTCTTCGAGAGGCATGAATTTGCTTCCGCGAGAGGCACGACCGTGCCTCTCGGAAACAACTTTCGGAAAGGAAAAAAGTGCTTTCGGTTTGGTTTTTTATTCCAGTTTTTTCGTGAAAAAAGTTTTTTAAAACTTATCAACATAAGATCTAGTTTTCAAGATCTCGATGCGAGAAATCCAACGATGAAAACAGTTCGAGATTTGAACGCACGGTTTAAGAGATAAAACATTTTGGATAAACAGATCTACGAAAAAAGAAAAAACTCAAGGGTTGTGACAAGTGGCGCACATGCGGCATGCCACTTGTCACAACCTAAGGAGGTGGGACTGATTTTATTTTTTTTGAAACTGGTGGGACTGATTTTTGGAAGTACTCCTCAATTACTTTTTTTAGACAAAGTACTCCTCGATTACTGATTTCGACGAGTGCTACTTCTTGTCTCGCTGGACTGAATCCCCCCACGTTGTGCCTATTGGGCCGGCCTGTTAGTGCGCTTTTAAAAGAAAGTGGGAAAAAAAAGAAATCAGGATTCAACACACGGGAATCCAGGCTGCTGCGCGACTCTGCTAGCCACTAAGCCAACATCAACTTCTTGTAAACTACTGGGGTGTGTCCTACTTGAGGTTAAAAGAGTCAGTTTTACAATGGTTTGTTTTTGTAACAAAAAAAATCCTCTCTGATTTTCTTGGTTTTCTTTTCTCTTCCCCATTTTTTTTGGTTTTCTTTTTTCTTATGTTTGTTTTGTTTTCACTCTACATTTCCGTATACGTAAAAAAAAAGTGATCAGCATTTTTTGTATACATGTTCAACATTATCGGAAAGCTTATTCTACATTTTAAATACTTGCGCAACATTTTAATACTTACAAAACATTTTTCAAATACATGTTCAATATTTTCATACTTACTCAACATTTTATAAATACATGTTTCACATTTTTCAAATACTCATTCAATATTTTTTAATACTTACTCAAGATTTTAAAACACTTATTCAAAATTTTAAATATTTTTTAAATATATAAAATACTCGTTCAACTTTTTTATACTTATTTAGCATTTTTAAATATTTTTAATACTTACTCAACATTTTCAAGTACTTGTTCAACATTTTTAAAATAATTGTTCAACATTTTTAAATACTCATTTAACATTTTTTAAATGCTTGTTCAGAATTTTTCAAATATTTTTTTAAAGATTTTTGTTGTACATACATATGTAGAATATTTTAAAGTGTAAAGAAAAGTACAACAATAAAGAAAAAAGCGAGAACAGAAAACAGAAAAAGAACAGGCCGTGGCCTCCCGCGTGGCTTGGCTGGCCCATCTGCGGCTCCCCTGATGCGAGGCTTCACCCTGTGCTCGTTTAAAGCGATAATTTGGGGTAATTGAAAATGTTAAACAAGTATTTAAAAAAATGTCAAATAAATATTTAAAAAATATTAAATGACTATTTAAAAATATTGAATGAGTATTTAAAAAAATGTTGAATAACTATTAGAATGTTGAACAAGTAATTAGAAAAATATTGAACAAGCGTTCAGATAATGTTGAACATGTATACAAAAGTTGTTGATCACTTATTAAAAAAAATTGACACATACGAAAATGTAGAGTGCGAAAACAAACATAAGGAAAAACAGAAAGTGGAAAAGAAAAACAAAACCAAACAAAAATAGAGAAGAAACAAAATGCAAGAAAAACGAAGAAAAAACAATGCAAGAAATAATTAAAAAATGGAGAAGAAAAAATAACATAAACAAAAGAAGAAAGGAAATAAACCGGATTGAATAGCCCTACAACTTACCACGAGAGGATCCTAGGCGGAGTGGCTAGTAGCGCCAAATCACAGCTTGGAGACCAGGGATGGAACCCCTGGTTCTCCCATTTCCTCTCCTATATTTTTAACCCACATGCGCGCGCCAGTGGGCTGGCCCAATACGGCGTAGGTGGAGGAAAACTCCAGAGCGAGTTCCCCTCTAGCCTCGCTTAAAGCGACAAATAATCGCCGCGGACACGAACCCCAACATTCTTGCTTATAGCGAGTTCTATTGTTCCCCTGCCGGCCCACTTCTTCTTGCTAGCTCGCATTCTGTAGTGAGGAGCACTCGTTCGGGAGCCTTCCCAAGAGCCACTTGAGGTAAGCCGAGCGGCGCGCTCTCAGTCGTCGCCACGTGTCGCGCTCTAGATGCCACGGTGCCAGCTTAAATAAAATGGGCCTGAAGCGAGTTTGAGCAACTCTAGACCTGCTGGACTGACTCCTTATCATGGGCCTACTCGACAGATCCCACCATCAGCCTCAATAAGATATTTACCTCTTTATTATATTTTTTAGATCTAGTATAGTCGAGGAAACGAATAAAAGCAAAGGTTTTGTCCCGCAAACCGAAGGCAAATCAGAGGGCTTTGCAGGTATCCGGATCACTGTCGGGCATGCGTCTGACACCCCGGTCCACACCCAAAACCCCTCTTGCTTGAAAAACCCTCTTTGCACGAAGTGGTTACCACACACTCATGCCGGTCAGCGCCGCTGCAAAGCCGATGTGAATCCGCGACATTGATGTCGGTCAGAACGACGCGACTAGACGAGCGGGCACCGCCCCTTCAATGCGGGCACGGTGACCGAGAAGCCTACTTCGGCTGCTGCGCGGCATTGAAGTTGACTTCCCATCCTTTCGCCTGGCCATCGCACCTATTTAAGCCGTGCTCCGGTCCCGTCCACATTGCATCTCTCGGCCCCCCTATTTGCTCTCAGCCTCTCTGCTTCAGACCACTAATACATGCTACCTCTTGAGCACCGCATTGGTTTTCCCTTGAAGAGGAAAGGATGATGCAGCAAAGTAGTATAACTATTTCCATCAGTTTTTGAGAACCAAGGTATCAATCCAGTAGGAGGCTACGCGCCAGTCCCTCGCACCTACACAAAACAAATAAATCCTCGCAACCAACGCGATAAGGGGTTGTCAATCCCTACACGGTCACTTATAAGAGTGAGATCTGATAGATATGATAAGATAATATTTGTGGTATTTTTATGATAAAAATGCAAAGTAAAATAAACGGCAATGAAAATAACTAAGTGTTGGAAAATTAATATGATCGAAGATAGACCCGGGGGCCATAGGTTTCACTAGTGGCTTCTCTCAAGAGCATAAGTATTTTACGGTGGGTAAACAAATTACTATTGAGCAATTGACAGAATTGAGCATAGTTATGAGAATATGTAGGTATGATCATGTATATAGGCATCACGTCCGAGACAAGTAGACCGAGTCCTGCCTACATCTACTACTATTACTCCACACATTGACCGCTATCCAGCATGCATCTAGAGTATTAAGCTCATAAGAACAGAGTAACGCTTTAAGCAAGATGGCATGATGTAGAGGGATAAATTCATGCAATATGATGTAAAAAAACCCATCTTGTTATCCTCGATGGCAACAATACAATACGTGCCTTGCTGCCCCTACTGTCACTGGGAAAGGACACCGCAAGATTGAACCCAAAGCTAAGCACTTCTCCCATTGCAAGAAAGATCAATCTAGTAGGCCAAACCAAACTGATAATTTGAAGAGACTTGCAAAGATAACCAATCATACATAAAAGAATTCAGAGAAGATTCAAATATTCTTCATAGATAAACTTGATCATAAACCCACAATTCATCGATCTCAACAAACACACCGCAAAAGAAGATTACATCGAATAGATCTCCACAAGAGAGGGGGAGAACATTGTATTGAGATCCAAAAAGAGAGAAGAAGCCATCTAGCTAATAACTATGGACCTGAAGGTCTGAGGTAAACTACTCACACTTCATCGAAGAGGCTATGGTGTTGATGTAGAAGCCCTCCGTGATGGATGCCCCCTCCGGCGGAGTTCCGGAACAGGCCCCAAGATGGGATCTCGTGGATACAGAAAGTTACGGCGGTGGAATTAGGGTTTTGGCTCCGTATCTGATCTTTTAGGGGTACGTAGGTATATATAGGAGGAAGAAATACGTCGGTGGAGCAACAGGGGGCCCATGAGGGTGGAGGGCGCGTCTGGGGGGTAGGCGCGCCCCCTACCTCGTGGCTTCCCTGTAGGTTGCTTGACGTAGGGTCCAAGTCTCCTGGATCTTTTTCGTTCCAAAAATCACGTTCCCGAAGGTTTCATTCTGTTTGGACTCCGTTTGATATTCTTTTTCTGTGAAACTCTGAAATAGGCAAAAAAATAGCAATTCTGGGCTGGGCCTCCGGTTAATAGGTTAGTCCAAAAAATAATATAAAAGTGAATAATAAAGCCCAATAATGTCCAAAACAGAAGATAATATAGCATGGAGCAATCAAAAATTATAGATACGTTGGAGACGTATCAAGCATCCCCAAGCTTAATTCCTGCTCGTCCTCGAGTAGGTAAATGATAAAAACATATTTTTTTGATGTGGAATGCTACTAGGCATAATTTCAATGTAATTCTTCTTAATTGTGGCATGAATATTCAGATCCGAAAGATTCAAGATAAAAGTTTAATATTGACATAGAAATAATAATACTTCAAGCATACTAACTAAGCAATTATGTCTTCTCAAAATAACATGGCCAAAGAAAGTTCATCCCTACAAAATCATATAGTTTAGTCATGCTCCATTTTCGTCACACAAGAATGCTCTCAACATGCACAACCCCGATGACAAGCCAAGCAATTGTTTCATACTTTAGTAATCTCAAACTTTATAAACCTTCACTCAATACATGAGCGTGAGCCATGGATATAGCAATATGGGTGGAATAGAGTATAATGATGGGGGTTATGTGGAGAAGACAAAAAAGGAGAAAGTCTCACATCAACGAGGCTAATCAATGAGCTATGGAGATGCCCATCGATTGATGTTAATGCAAGGAGTAGGGATTGCCATGCAACAGATGCACTAGAGCTATAAATGTATGAAAGCTCAACAAAAGAAACTAGTGGGTGTGCATCCAACTTGCTTGCTCACGAAGACCTAGGGCACTTGAGGAGGCCCATTGTTGGAATATACAAGCCAAGTTCTATAATGAAAAATTCCCACTAGTATATGAAAGTGACAAAACAAGAGACTCTCTATCATGAAGATCATGGTGCTACTTTGAAGCACAAGTGTGGAAAAAAGGATAGTAGCATTGTCCCTTTTCATTTCTTCTTCTTTTTTTGGGCCTTCCTTTTTTTGGCTTTTCTTCTTTTTTTATTGGGACAATACAACTCAATGATTACAACTCGATACTAGAACAAGGTATGACTCTATATGAATGCCTCCGGTGGTGTACCGGGATATGCAATGAACCAAGAGTGACATGTATGAAAGAATTATGAACGGTGGCTTTGCCACAAATACTATGTCAACTATATGATCATGCTAAACAATATGACAATGATGAACGTGTCATGATAAACGGGATGGTGGAAAGTTGCATGGCAATATATCTCGGAATGGCTATGGAAATGCCATAATAGGTAGGTATGGTGGCTGTTTTGAGGAAGATATAAGGAGGTTTATGTGTGAAAGAGCGTATCATATCACGGGGTTTGGATGCACCGGCGAAGTTTGCACCAACTGTCAATGTGAGAAAGGGCAATGCACGGTACCGAAGAGGCTAGCAATGATGGAAAGGTGAGAGTGTGTATAATCCATGGACTCAACATTAGTCATAAAGAACTCACATACTTATTGCAAAAATCTACAAGTCATCAAAAACCAAGCACTACGCGCATGCTCCTAGGGGGATAGATTGGTAGGAAAAGACCATCGCTCGTCGCCGACCGCCACTCATAAGGAGGACAATCAAAGAACACCTCGTGTTTCAAATTTGTTACATAACGTTTACCATACGTGCATGCTACGGGACTTGCAAACTTCAACACAAGTATTTCTCAAATTCACAACTACTCAACTAGCACAACTTTAATATCACTACCTCCATATCTCAAAACAATCATCAAGCATCAAACTTCTCTTAGTATTCAAAACAATCATAAGAAAGTTTTTTACTAATCTTGAATACCTAGCATATTAGAATTATTTAAGCAAATTACCATGCTATTTAAGACTCTCAAAATAATTTAAGTGAAGCATGAGAGATCAATAGTTTCTATAAAACAAGTCCACCACCGTGCTCTAAAAGATATAAGTGAAGTACTAGAGCAAAACTATATAACTCAAAAGATATAAGTGAAGCACATAGAGTATTCTAATAATTTTCGAATCATGTGTGTCTCTCTCAAAAGGTGTGTACAGCAAAGATGATTGTGGTAAACTAAAAAGCAAAGACTCAAATCATAGACGATGCTCCAAGCAAAACACATATCATGTGGTGAATAAAAATATAGCTCCAAGTAAAGTTACCGATGGAAGTAGATGAAAGAGGGGATGCCTTCCAGGGCATCCCCAAGCTTTGGCTTTTTGGTGTCCTTAGATTATCTTGGGTGTGCCATGGGCATCCCCAAGCTTAGTATCTTGCCACTCCTTGTTCCATAATCCATCAAATCCTTACCCAAAACTTGAAAACTTTACAACACAAAACTTAAAGTAGAAAATCTCGTGAGCTCCGTTAGCGAAAGAAAACAAAAGACCACTTCAAGGTACTGTAATGAACTCATTATTTATTTATATTGGTGTTAAACCTACTATATTCCAACTTCTTTATGGTTTATAAACTATTTTACTAGCCATAGATTCATCAAGATAAGCAAACAACACACGAAAAACAGAATCTGTCAAAAACAGAACAGTCTGTAGTCATCTGTAGATAACGCCAGATCTAGAACCCCAAAAATTCTAAAATAAACTTCTGGACGTGAGGAATTTATCTATTAATCATATTCAAAAAGAATTAACTAAATAGAACTTTACAAATAAAAATGGCAGCAGTTCTCGTGAGCGCTAATGTTTCTGTTTTTTTACAGCAAGATTAACAAGACTTTCCCCAAGTCTTCCCAACGGTTCTACTTGGCACAAACACTAATTAAACACAAATAACACAACCAAAACATAGGATAGATAAATTATTTATTACTAAACAGGAGCAAAAAGCAAGGAATAAAAATAAAATTGGGTTGCCTCCCAACAAGCGCTATCGTTTAACGCCCCTAGCTAGGCATAAAAGCAAGGATAGATCTAGGTATTGCCATCTTTAGTTGGTAATCCATAAGTGGCTCTCATAATAGATTCATAAGGTAATTTAATTTTATTTCTAGGAAAGTGTTCCATGCCTTTCCTTAACGGAAATTGGAATCTAATATTTCCTTCCTTCATATCAATAATTGCACCAATCGTTCTAAGGAAAGGTCTACCAAGAATAATAGGACATGAAGGATTGCAATCTATGTCAAGAACAATAAAATCTACGGGCACATAGTTCCTATTTGCAACAATAAGAACATCATTAATTCTTCCCATAGGTTTCTTAATAGTGGAATCCGCAAGGTGCAAGTTTAAAGAGCAATCATCAAAATCACGGAAACCTAACAAATCACACAAAGTCTTTGGAATCATGGAAACACTAGCACCCAAATCACACAAAGCATAGAATTCATGATCTTTAATTTTAATTTTAATAGTTGGTTCCCACTCATCATAAAGTTTTTCAGGGATAGAAACTTCCAACTCAAGTTTTTCTTCATAAGATTGCATCAAAGCATCAACGATATGTTTAATGAAAGCTTTATTTTGACTATAAGCATGAGGAGAATTTAGCACGGATTGCAAAAAATTCCTTGAAATCCAAAATAGTGGGTTCATCAATATTTAAAGTTTTGACTTCTTCAATCCCACTTTTAACAATTTTAGCATCAAGATCTAAAGACTCCGAATTTTGGGAATGCCTTCTAGGTAAAGGTGGATCATATTCAGTCCCATCATTATCAAGATTTATATTGCAAAACAAAGATTTAATAGGGGACACATCAATAACTTTTAGATCTTCATCTTTATTATCATGGAAACTAGAAGAACACGCTCTTATAAAGGAATCTTTCTTAGCACGCATCCTAGCTGTTCTTTCTTTGCACTCATCGATGGAAATTCTCATGGCTTTGAGAGACTCATTCATATCATGTTTAGGAGGAATAGATCTAAGTTTTAGAGAATCAACATCAAGAGAAATTCTATCAACGTTCCTAGCCAAATCATCAACTTTAAGCAATTTCTTTTCAAGCAAAGCATTGAAATTCTTTTGTGAATTCATAAATTCCTTAACACTAGTCTCAAATTCAGAGGGCATCTTATTAAAATTTCCATAAGAATTATTGTAGGAATTACCATAATTATTAGAGGAATTACTAGGATAAGGCCTAGGATTAAAGTTTCCTCTATATGCGTTGTTACCAAAATTATTCCTACCAACAAAATTCACATCCATAGATTCATTATTATTCTCAATCAAAGTAGACAAAGGCATATCATTAGGATCAGAAGAAACACTCTTAGTAGCAAATAATTTCATAAGTTCATCCAACATTTCACTCAAAACATTAATTTCTTCTATCGCATGCACTTTTTTATTAGTAGATCTTTTAGTGTGCCATTGAGAGCAATTAACCATAATATTATCTAGGAGTTTAGTAGCTTCCCCTAAAGTGATTTTCATAAAAGTGCCTCCTGCGGCCGAATCTAAAAGATTTCTAGAAGCAAAATTCAATCCGGCATAAAAATTTTGTATAATCATCCACAAATTCAAACCATGTGTTGGGCAATTATGTATCATTAATTTCATCCTCTCCCAAGCTTGTGCAACATGTTCATGATCAAGTTGCTTAAAATTCATAATATCGTTTCTAAGAGAGATGATCTTAGCGGGAGGAAAATACTTAGAGATAAAAGCATCTTTGCACTTATTCCAAGAATCAATACTATTTTTAGGCGAAGACGAAAACCAAGCTTTAGCATGAGCTCTAAGCGAAAAAGGGAATAGCTTCAATTTAACAATATCATTGTCCACATCTTTCTTCTTTTGCATATCACACAAATCAACGAAGCTATTTAGATGGGTAGCGGCATCTTCACTAGGAAGGCCGGAAAACGGATTTTTCATGACAAGATTCAGCAAGGCAACATTAATTTCACAAGATTCAGCATCGGTAAGAGGAGCAATCGGAGTGCTAATAAAATCATTGTTGTTGGTATTGGTAAAGTCACACAATTTAGTGTTATCTTGAGCCATCGTGACAAGCAAGCAATCCAACACACAAGCAAACGAGGAACGGGCAAAAGGAGGCAAATAAAGAAAGAGAGGGAGGATAGAGAGAGAGAGGGGGCGAATAAAATGGCAAGGGTGAAGTGGGGGAGAGGAAAACGAGAGGCAAATGGCAAATAATGTAATGCGCGAGATAAGGGTTTGTGATGGGTACTTGGTATGTTGACTTTTGTGTAGACCTCCCCGGCAACGGCGCCAGAAATCCTTCTTGCTACCTCTTGAGCACTGCGTTGGTTTTCCCTTGAAGAGGAAAGGGTGATGCAGTAAAGTAGCGTAAGTATTTCCCTCAGTTTTTGAGAACCAAGGTATCAATCCAGTAGGAGGCTACAGGCCAGTCCCTCGCACCTACACAAAACAAATAAATCCTCGTAACTAACGCGATAAGGGGTTGTCAATCCCTACACGGTCACTTACAAGAGTGAGATCTGATAGATATGATAAGATAATATTTTTGGTATTTTTATGATAAAGATGCAAAGTAAAATAAACGGCAATGAAAATAACTAAGTGTTGGAAGATTAATATGATGGAAGATAGACCCGGGAGCCATAGGTTTCACTAGTGGCTTCTCTCAAAAGCATAAGTATTTTACGGTGGGTGAACAAATTATTGTTGAGCAATTAACAGAATTGAGCATAGTTATGAGAATATCTAGGTATGATCATGTATATAGGCATCACGTCCAAGACAAGTAGACCGACTCCTGCCTGCATCTACTACTATTACTCCACACATCGACCGCTATCCAACATGCATCTAGAGTATTAAGTTCATAAGAACAGAGTAACGCTTTAAGCAAGATGACATGATGTAGAGGGATAAATTTGAAGGAAATATGCCCTAGAGGCAATATTAAAGTTATTATTTATTTCCTTATATCATGATAAATGTTTATTATTCATGCTAGAATTGTATTAACCGGAAACATAATACATGTGTGAATACATAGACAAACAGAGTGTCACTAGTATGCCTCTACTTGACTAGCTCGTTGATCAAAGATGGTTAAGTTTCCTAACCATTGACATGGGTTGTCATTTGATTAACAGGATCACATCATTAGGAGAATGATGTGATTGACTTGACCCATTCCGTTAGCTTAGCACTTGATCGTTTAGTTTGTTGCTATTGCTTTCTTCATGACTTATACATGTTCCTATCACTATGAGATTATGCAACTCCCGTTTACCAGAGGAACACTTTGTGTGCTACCAAACGTCACAACGTAACTGGGTGATTATAAAGGTGCTCTACAGGTGTCTCCAAAGGTACTTGTTGGGTTGGAGTATTTCGAGATTAGGATTTGTCACTCCGATTGTCGGAGAGGTATCTCTGGGCCCTCTCGGTAATGCACACCACATAAGCCTTGCAAGCAGTGAAACTAATGAGTTAGTTGCGGGATGACGTATTACGGAACGAGTAAAGAGACTTGCTGGTAACGAGATTGAACTAGGTATTGAGATACCAACGGTCGAATCTCGGGCAAGTAACATACCAATGACAAAGGGAACAACGTATGTTGTTATGCGGTCTGACCGATAAAAGATCTTCGTAGAATATGTGGGAGCCAATATGAACATCCAGGTTCCGCTATTGGTTATTGACCAGAGACATGTCTCGGTCATGTCTACATAGTTCTCGAACCCGTAGGGTCTGCACGCTTAACGTTTCGATGACAGTTATATTATGAGTTTATATGTTTTGATGTATCGAAGGTTGTTCGGAGTCCCGGATGTGATCACGGACATGACGAGGAGTCTCGAAATGGCCGAGACATGAAGATTGATATATTGGAAGCCTATGTTTGGATATCGGAAGTGTTTCGGGTGAAATCGGGATTTTACCGGAGTACCGGGAGGTTACCGGAACCCCCCCGGGAGCTTAATGGGCCTACTGTTGGAAATATGCCCTAGAGGCAATAATAAATTGGTTATTATTATATTTCCTTGTTCATGATAATCGTTTATTATCCATGCTAGAATTGTATTAATAGGAAACTCAGATACATGTGTGGATACATAGACAACACCATGTCCCTAGTAAGCCTCTAGTTGACTGGCTCGTTGATCAATAGATGGTTAAGGTTTCCTGACCATGGACATTGTATGTCATTGATAACGGGATCACATCATTAGGAGAATGATGTGATGGACAAGACCCAATCCTAAGCCTAGCACAAGATCGTGTAGTTCGTTTGCTAAAGCTTTTCTAATGTCAAGTATCATTTCCTTAGACCATGAGATTGTGCAACTCCCGGATACCATAGGAATACTTTGGGTGTGCCAAACGTCACAACGTAACTAGGTGGCTATAAAGGTGCACTACGGGTATCTCCGAAAGTGTCTGTTGGGTTGGCACGAATCGAGACTGGGATTTGTCACTCCGTGTGACGGAGAGGTATCTCTGGGCCCACTCGGTAGGACATCATCATAAAGTGCACAATGTGATCAAGGAGTTGATCACGTGATGATGTGTTACGGAACGAGTAAAGAGACTTGCCGGTAACGAGATTGAACAAGGTATCGGGATACCGACGATCGAATCTCGGGCAAGTAAAATACCGCTAGACAAAGGGAACTGTATACGGGATTGATCGAATCCTCGACATCGTGGTTCATCCGATGAGATCATCGTGGAACATGTGGGAACCAACATGGGTATCCAGATGCCGCTGTTGGTTATTGACCGGAGAACGTCTCGGTCATGTCTGCATGGTTCCCGAACCCGTGGGGTCTACACACTTAAGGTTCGATAACGCTAGGGTTATAGGGAATAGATATACGTGGTTAACGAATGTTGTTCGGAGTCCCGGATGAGATCCCGGACGTCACGAGGAGTTCCGGAATGGTCCGGAGGTAAAGATTTATATATGGGAAGTCCTGTTTTGGTCACCGGAAAAGTTTCGGGTTTTATCGGTAACGTACCGGGACCACCGGGAGGGTCCCGGGGGTCCACCAAGTGGGGCCACAAGCCCCGGAGGGCTGCATGGGCCAAGTGTGGGAGGGGACCAGCCCCAGGTGGGCTGGTGCGCCCCCCCACCAAGGCCCAAGGCGCAAGGGAGAGTGGAAGGGGGCAAACCCTAGGCTCAGATGGGCCTAAGGCCCACCTAGTGGTGCGCCCCCCTCTCTCCCCCCTTGGCCGCCCCCCTATATGGGATCTAGGCTGGCCGCCACCCCTAGGGGTGGAAACCTAGGTGGGGGTGCAGCCCCTCCCCTCCCCCTATATATACTTGAGGTTTTGGGCTGCCATACACACGAGTTCCTCTCCTTCTTGGCGCAACCCTACCCCTCTCCCTCCTCGTCTCTTGCGGTGCTTGGCGAAGCCCTGCTGGAGTACCACGCTCCTCCACCACCACCACGCCGTTGTGCTGCTGCTGGATGGAGTCTTCCTCAACCTCTCCCTCTCTCCTTGCTGGATCAAGGCATGGGAGACGTCACCGGGCTGTACGTGTGTTGAACGCGGAGGTGCCGTCCGTTCGGCACTAGGATCTCCGGTGATTTGGATCACGACGAGTACAACTCCTTCAACCCCGTTCTCTTGAACGCTTCCGCTTAGCGATCTACAAGGGTATGTAGATGCACTCTCCTTCCCCTCGTTGCTGGTTTCTCCATAGATAGATCTTGGTGACACGTAGGAAAATTTTGAATTTCTGCTACGTTCCCCAACAGTGGCATCATGAGCTAGGTCTATGCGTAGTTTCTATGCACGAGTAGAACACAAGTTGTTGTGGGCATCGATTTTGTCAATTTGCTTGCCGTTACTAGTCTTATCTTGATTCAGCGGCATTGTGGGATGAAGCGGCCCGGACCGACCTTACACGTACTCTTACGTGAGACTGGTTCCACCGACTGACCTGCACTAGTTGCATAAGGTGGCTAGCGGGTGTCTGTCTCTCCCACTTTAGTCGGATCGGATTCGATGAAAAGGGTCCTTATGAAGGGTAAATAGCAATTGGCATATCACGTTGTGATTTTTGCGTAGGTAAGAAACGTTCTTGCTAGAAACCCATAGCAGCCACGTAAAACATGCAAACAACAATTAGAGGACGTCTAACTTGTTTTTGCAGGGTATGCTATGTGATGTGATATGGCCAAGAAGAATGTGATGAATGATATGTGATGTATGAGATTGATCATGTTCTTGTAATAGGAATCACGACTTGCATGTCGATGAGTATGACAACCGGCAGGAGCCATAGGAGTTGTCTTTATTTATTTATTTATGACCTGTGTGTCAACTTAAACGTCATGTAATTACTTTACTTTATTGCTAAAGCGTTAGCCATAGTAGTAGAAGTAATAGATGACGAGACAACTTCAAGAAGACACGATGATGGAGATCATGATGATGGAGATCATGGTGTCATGCCGGTGACAAGATGATCATGGAGCCCCAAGATGGAGATCAAAGGAGCTATATGATATTGGCCATATCATGTCACTATTATTTGATTGCATGTGATGTTTATCATGTTTTTGCATCTTGTTTACTTAGAACGACGGTAGTAAATAAGATGACCCCTCATAATAATTTCAAGAAAGTGTTCCCCCTAACTGTGCACCGTTGCGACAGTTCGTTGTTTCGAAGCACCACGTGATGATCGGGTGTGATAGATTCTAACGTTCACATACAACGGGTGTAAGACAGATTTACACACGCGAAACACTTAGGTTGACTTGACGAGCCTAACATGTACAGACATGGCCTCGGAACACAAGAGACCGAAAGGTCGAGCATGAGTCGTATGGAAGATACGATCAACATGAAGATGTTCATCGATGATGACTAGTCCGTCTCACGTGATGATCGGACACGGCCTAGTTGACTCGGATCATGTAATCACTTAGATGACTAGAGGGATGTCTATCTGAGTGGGAGCTCATAAGATGAACTTAATTATCCTGAACATAGTCAAAAGGTCTTCGCAAATTATGTCGTGGCTCGCGCTTCAGTTCTACTGTTTAGATATGTTCGTAGAGAAAATTTAGTTGAAAGTTGATAGTAGCAATTATGCGGACTAGGTCCGTAAACTGAGGATTGTCCTCATTGCTTCATAGAAGGCTTATGTCCTTAATGCACCGCTCAGTGTGCTGAACCTCGAACGTCGTCTATGGATGTTGCGAACATCTGACATACACATTTGGATAACTACGTGATAGTTCAGTTAAACGGTTTAGAATTGAGGCACCGAAGATGTTTTGAAACTGTTGGGGAACGTTGCAGAAAACAAAAATTTTCCTACGGTTTCACCAAGATCCATCTATGAGTTCATCTAGCAATGAGTGATTGGATGCATCTACATACCTTTGTAGATCGCGAGCGGAAGCGTTCAAAGAACGGGGATGAGGTAGTCGAACACGACGTGATCCAAATCACCGGAGATCCTAGCACCGAACGGACGGCACCTCCGCGTTCAACACACGTATGGTCAGTGTAACATCTCCTTCTTCTTGATCCAGCAAGAGGGAAGGAGAGGTTGAGGAAGATGGCTCCAGCAGCAGCACGACGGCGTGGTGGTGATGGAGCTGCAGTACTCCGTCAGGGCTTCGCCAAGCACTATGGAGGAGGAGGAGGTGTTGGAGAGGGAGAAGGAGGCAACCAAAGGCGTGGATGAAAAGCCCTCCTTCCCCCACTATATATAGGAGGGCCAAGGGGGGGGGGGCGCCGGCCCTAGGAGATCCAATCTCCTAGGGGGGCGGCGGCCAAGGGAGGTTTCCCTCCCCCCCGAGGCACCTAGGAGGTGCCTTCCACTAGTGGGACTCTTCCCTTTTGTGAACCCTAGGCGCATGGGCCTCTTGGGGCTGGTGCCCTTGGCCCATGTAGGCCAAGGCGCACCCCCTACAGCCCATGTGGCCCCCGGGGGCAGGTGGACCCACCCGGTGGACCCCCGGGACCCTTCCAGTGGTCCCGGTACAATACCGATAACCCCGAAACTTGTCCCGATGGCCGAAATAGCACTTCCTATATATAATTATTTACCTCCGGACCATTCCAGAACTCCTCGTGACGTCCGGGATCTCATCTGGGACTCCGAAGAACATTCGGGTTACTGCATATACATATCCCTACAACCCTAGCGTCACTGAACCTTAAGTGTGTAGACCCTACGGGTTCGGGAGACATGCAGACATGACCGAGACGACTCTACGGTCAATAACCAACAGCGGGATCTGGATACCCATGTTGGCTCCCACATGCTCCTCGATGATCTCATCGGATGAACCACGATGTCGAGGATTCAAGCAACCCCGTATACAATTCCCTTTGTCAATCAGTATGTTACTTGCCCGATATTCGATTGTCGGTATCCCAATACCTCGTTAAATCTCGTTACCGGCAAGTCACTTTACTCGTACCGTAATGCATGATCTCGTGACCAGACACTTGGTCACTTTGAGCTCATAATGATGATGCATTACCAAGTGGGCCCAGTGATACCTCTCCGTCATACGGAGTGACAAATCCCAGTCTTGATCCGTGTCAACCCAACAGACACTTTCGGAGATACCCGTAGTATACCTTTATAGTCACCCAGTTACGTTGTGACATTTGGTATACCCAAAGCACTCCTACGGTATCCGGGAGTTACACGATCTCATGGTCTAAGGAAACGATACTTTGACGTTGGAAAAACTCTAGCAAACGAACTATACGATCTTCAAGCTATGTTTAGGATTGGGTCTTGTCCATCACATCATTCTCCTAATGATGTGATCTCGTTATCAATGACATCCAATGTCCATAGTCAGGAAACCATGACTATCTGTTGATCAACGAGCTAGTCAACTAGAGGCTTACTAGGGACATGTTGGTGTCTGTTATTCACACATGTATTACGATTTCCGGATAACACAATTATAGCATGAATAAAGACAATTATCATGAACAAGGAAATATAATAATAATGCTTTTATTATTGCCTCTAGGGCATATTTCCAACAGTCTCCCACTTGCACTAGAGTCAATAATCTAGTTACAATGTGATGAATTGAACACCCATGGAATTCTGGTGTTGATCATGTTTTGCTCTAGGGAGAGGTTTAGTCAACGGATCTGCTACATTCAGGTCCGTATGCACTTTACAAATATCTATGTCTCCATCTTGAACATTTTCACGAATGGAGTTGAAACGACGCTTGATGTGCCTTGTCTTCTTGTGAAACCTGGGCTCCTTGGCAAGAGCAATAGCTCCAGTGTTGTCACAGAAGAGTTTGATTGGCCCCGACGCATTGGGTATGACTCCTAGGTCGGTGATGAACTCCTTCACCCATATTGCTTCATGTGCTGCCTCCGAGGCTGCCATGTACTCCGCTTCACATGTAGATCCCGCCACGACGCTCTGCTTGCAACTGCACCAGCTTACTGCCCCACCATTCAAAATATACACGTATCCGGTTTG
The DNA here is from genome assembly GCF_003073215.2 of Triticum urartu. Classification (NCBI taxonomy): domain Eukaryota; kingdom Viridiplantae; phylum Streptophyta; class Magnoliopsida; order Poales; family Poaceae; genus Triticum; species Triticum urartu. The sequence goes on along the minus strand of NC_053027.1, from coordinate 98,080,031 downwards.
AGACTTAGAGTCATCCAGATCTGTGTCGAAGCTAGCGTCGACGTAACCCCTTACGACGAGCTCTTCGTCACCTCCATAAACGAGAAACATTTCCTTAGTCCTTTTCAGGTACTTCAGGATATTCTTGACCGCTGTCCAGTGTTCCTTGCCGGGATTACTTTGGTACCTTCCTACCAAACTTACGGCAAGGTTTACATCAGGTCTGGTACACAGCATGGCATACATAATAGAACCTATGGCTGAGGCATAGGGGATGACACTCATCTCTTCTATATCTTCTGCCGTGGTCGGACATTGAGCTGAGCTCAATTTCACACCTTGCAGCACAGGCAAGAACCCCTTCTTAGACTGATCCATATTGAACTTCTTCAATATCTTATCAAGGTATGTGCTTTGTGAAAGACCTATGAGGCGTCTTGATCTATCTCTATAGATCTTGATTCCTAATATATAAGCAGCTTCTCCAAGGTCCTTCATTGAAAAACTCTTATTCAAGTAGGCCTTGATGCTGTCCAAGAGTTCTATATCATTTCCCATCAAAAGTATGTCATCTACATATAGTATGAGAAATGCTACAGAGCTCCCACTCACTTTCTTGTAAACGCAGGCTTCTCCATAAGTCTGCGTAAACCCAAACGCTTTGATCATCTCATCAAAGCGAATGTTCCAACTCCGAGATGCTTGCACCAGCCCATAAATCGAGCGTTGGAGCTTGCACACCTTGTCAGCATTCTTAGGATCGACAAAACCTTCCGGCTGCATCATATACAATTCTTCCTTAAGGAAACCATTAAGGAATGCCGTTTTGACGTCCATTTTCCATATCTCATAATTGTAGAAAGCGGCAATTGCTAACATGATTCAGACGGACTTTAGCTTCGCTACCGGTGAGAAAGTCTCATCGTAGTTAACCCCTTGAACTTGTCGATAACCTTTAGCGACAAGCCGAGCTTTATAGATGGTCACATTACCATCCGCGTCTGTCTTCTTCTTAAAGATCCATTTATTTTCTATGGCTCGCCGTTCAACGGGCAAGTCAGTCAAAGTCCATACTTCGTTTTCATACATGGATCCTATCTCGGATTTCATGGCTTCTAGCCATTTGTCGGAATCCGGGCCCGCCATCGCGCTTCTTCATAGTTCGAAGGTTCACCGTGGTCTAACAACATGATTTCCAAGACAGGGTTGCCGTACCACTCTGGTGCGGAACGTGTCCTTGTGGACCTTCAAATTTCAGTAGGAGCTTGATCAGAAGTATCTTGATCATCATCAATAACTTCCTCTCTAGTCGGTGCAGGCACCTCAGGAATATTTTCTTGAGTTGCGCCATTTTCTGGTTCAAGAAGTAATACTTCATCAAGTTCTACTTTCCTCCCACTTACTTCTTTCGAGAGAAACTCCTTCTCTAGAAAGAATCCATTCTTGGCAACAAAGATCTTGCCTTCGATCTGAGGTAGAAGGTATACCCAACAGTTTCTTTAGGGTATCCTATGAAGACGCATTTTTCCGACTTGGGTTCGAGCTTTTCAGGTTGAAGTTTCTTGACATAAGCATCGCATCCCCAAACTTTTAGAAACGACACTTAGGTTTCTTCCCAAAACCATAATTCAAACGGTGTCGTCTCAACGGATTTCGACGGAGCCCTATTTAAAGTGAATGCGGCAGTCTCTAAAGCATAGCCCCAAAAAGATAGCGGTAAATCGGTAAGAGACATCATAGATCGTACCATATCTAATAGAGTGCGATTACGACGTTCGGACACACCATTACGCTGAGGTGTTCCAGGCGGCGTGAGTTGTGAAACTATTCCTCATTTTCTTAAGTGTGTGCCAAATTCGTGACTCAAGTATTCTCCTCCATGATCTGATCGTAGAAACTTGATTTTCCTGTCACGTTGATTCTCAACCTCACTCTGAAATTCCTTGAACTTTTCAAAGGTTTCATACTTGTGTTTCATTAAGTAGATGTACCCATATCTACTCAAATCATCAGTGAGGGTGAGAACATAACGATAGCCACCGCGAGCCTCAACACTCATTGGACCGCACACATCAGTATGTATGATTTCCAATAAGTTGGTTGCTCGCTCCATTGTTCCTGAGAACGGAGTCTTGGTCATCTTACCCATGAGGCATGGTTCGCACGTGTCAAATGATTCGTAATCAAGAGACTCTAAAAGTCCATCTGCATGGAGCTTCTTCATGCGTTTGACACCTATGTGACCAAGGCGGCAGTGCCACAAGTATGTGGGACTATCATTATCAACTTTACATCTTTTGGTACTCACATTATGAATATGTGTAGCATTACGCTCGAGATTCATTAAGAATAAACCATTCACCATAGGAGCATGACCATAAAACATATCTCTCATATAAATAGAACAACCATTATTCTCGGATTTAAATGAGTAGCCATCTCGAATTAAACGAGATCCCGATACAATGTTCATGCTCAAAGCTGGCACTAAATAACAATTATTAAGGTTTAATACTAATCCGGAAGGTAAATGTAGAGGTAGCGCGCCGACGGCGATCACATTGACCTTGGAACCATTCCCGACGCGCATCGTCACCTCGTCCTTTGCCAGTCTCCGCTTATTTCGCAACCCCTGCTTTGAGTTACAAATGTGAGCAACTGCACCGGTATCAAATACCCAGGAGCTACTACGGGTACTAGTAAGGTACACATCAATTACATGTATATCATATATACCTTTTGTTTTGCCGGCCTTCTTGTCTGCTAAGTATTTGGGGCAGTTCCGCTTCCAGTGACCACTTCCCTTGCAATAAAAGCACTCAGTCTCGGGCTTGGGTCCATTCTTTGGTTTCTTCCCAGCAGCTTGCTTGCCGGGCGCGGCAACTCCTTTGCCGTCCTTCTTGAAGTTCTTTTTACCCTTGCCCTTCTTGAACTTAGTGGTTTTATTCACCATCAACACTTGATGTTCCTTCTTGACTTCTACCTCTGCTGATTTCAACATGGAAAATACCTCAGGAATGGTCTTTTCCATCCCCTGCATATTGAAGTTCATCACAAAGCTCTTGTAGCTTGGTGGAAGCGACTGGAGGATTCTGTCAATGACCGCATCATCCGGGAGATTAACTCCCAGCTGAGTCAAGCGGTTATTTAACCCAGACATAGTGAGTATGTGCTCACTGACAGAACTATTTTCCTCCATCTTACAGCTGAAGAATTTGTCGGAGACTTCATATCTCTCGACCCGGGCATGAGCTTGGAAAACCATTTTCAGCTCTTCGAACATCTCATATGCTCCATGTCTCTCAAAACGCTTTTGGAGCCCTGGCTCTAGGCTGTAAAGCATGCCGCACTGAACGAGGGAGTAGTCATCGGCACGTGTCTGCCAAGCGTTCATAACGTCTTGGTTCTGTGGGACGGGTGCGTCACCTAGCGGTGCTTGTAGGACATATTCTTTCTTGGCAGCTATGAGGATGATCCTCAGGTTCTGGACCCAGTCTGTATAGTTGCTGCCATCGTCTTTCAGCTTGGTTTTCTCTAGGAATGCGTTGAAGTTGAGGACTATGTTGGCCATTTGATCTACAAGACATATTGCAAAGATTTTTAGACTAAGTTCATGAAAATAAAGTTCATCCAATCAAATTATTCAATGAACTCCCACTTAGATAGACATCCCTCTGCTAGTCATCTAAGTATAACATGATCCGAGTCGACTAGGCCGTGTCTGATCATCACGTGAGACGGACTAGTCAACGTCGGTGAACATCTTCATGTTGATCGTATCTTCTATACGACTCATGCTCGACCTTTCGGTCTTCTGTGTTCTGAGGCCATGTCTATACACATGCTAGGCTCGTCAAGTCAACCTAAGTGTTTGCATGTGTAAATCTGTCTTACACCCGTTGTATGTGAACGTTTGAATCAAACACCCGATCATCACGTGGTGCATTGAAACAACGAACTGTCGCAACGGTGCACAGTTAGGGGGAACACTTTCTTGAAATTATTATGAGGGATCATCTTATTTACTACCGTCGTTCTAAGTAAACAAGATGCAAAATGTGATAAACATCAAATGCAATCAAATAATAATAGTGACATGATATGGCCAATATCACATAGCTCCTTTGATCTCCATCTTGGGGCTCCATGATCATCTTGTCACCGGCATGACACCATGATCTCCATCATCATGATCTCCATCATTGTGTCTCCATGAAGTTGCTCGCCAACTATTACTTCTACTACTATGGCTAACGCGTTTAGCAATAAAGTAAAGTAATTTACATGGCGTTTCTCAATGACACACAGGTCATATAAAAATAAAGACAACTCCTATGGCTCCTGCCGGTTGTCATACTCATCGACATGCAAGTCGTGATTCCTATTACAATAGCATGAACATCTCATACATCACATATAGATCATTCATCATTCATCACAACTTTGGCCATATCATATCACAAAGCACTTGCTGCAAAAACAAGTTAGACGTCCTCTAATTGTTGTTGCAAGTTTTACGTGGCTGCAATAGGGTTCTAGCAAGAATGTTTTCTTACCTACGTGAAAGCCACAACGTGATTTGTCAACTTCTATTTACCCTTCATAAGGACCCTTTTCATCGAATCCGCTCCAACTAAAGAAGGAGAGACAGACACCCGCCAGCCACCTTATGCAACTAGTGCATGTTAGTCGGTGGAACCGGTCTCACGTAAGCATACGTGTAAGGTTGGTCCGGGCCGCTTCATCCCACAATACCGTTGAAGCAAGATAAGACTAGTAACAGCAAGAAAGTTGACAACATCTACGCCCACAACAAATTGTGTTCTACTCGTGCAAGAAGAACTACGCATAGACCTAGCTCATGATGCCACTGTTGGGGAACGTTGCAGAAAACAAAAATTTTCCTACGGTTTCACCAAGATCCATCTATGAGTTCATCTAGCAACGAGTGATCGGATGCATCTATATACCTTTGTAGATCGCGAGCGGAAGCGTTCAAAGAACGGGGATGAGGTAGTCGAACACGACGTGATCCAAATCACCGGAGATCCTAGCACCGAACGGACGGCACCTCCGCGTTCAACACACGTACGGTCAACGTAACGTCTCCTTCTTCTTGATCCAGCAAGAGGGAAGCAGAGGTTGAGGAAGATGGCTCCAGCAGCAGCACGACGGCGTGGTGGTGATGGAGCTGCAGTACTCCGTCAGGGCTTCGCCAAGCACTATGGAGGAGGAGGAGGTGTTGGAGAGGGAGAAGGAGGCAACCAAAGGCGTGGATGAAAAGCCCTCCTTCCCCCACTATATATAGGAGGGCCAAGGGGGGGGGGGCGCCGGCCCTAGGAGATCCAATCTCCTAGGGGGGCGGCGGCCAAGGGAGGTTTCCCTCCCCCCCGAGGCACCTAGGAGGTGCCTTCCACTAGTGGGACTCTTCCCTTTTGTGAACCCTAGGCGCATGGGCCTCTTGGGGCTGGTGCCCTTGGCCCATGTAGGCCAAGGCGCACCCCCTACAGCCCATGTGGCCCCCCGGGGCAGGTGGACCCACCCGGTGGACCCCCGGGACCCTTCCGGTGGTCCTGGTACAATACCGATAACCCCGAAACTTGTCCCGATGGCCGAAATAGCACTTCCTATATATAATTCTTTACCTCCGGACCATTCCGGAACTCCTCGTGACGTCCGGGATCTCATCCGGGACTCCGAACAACATTCTGGTTACTGCATATACATATCCCTACAACCCTAGCATCACCGAACCTTAAGTGTGTAGACCCTACGGGTTCGGGAGACATGCAGACATGACCGAGACGACTCTCCGGTCAATAACCAACAACAGGATCTGGATACCCATGTTGGCTCCCACATGCTCCTCGATGATCTCATCGGATGAACCACGACGTCGAGGATTCAAGCAACCCCGTATACAATTCCCTTTGTCAATCGGTATGTTACTTGCCCGAGATTCGATCATCGGTATCCCAATACCTCGTTCAATCTCGTTACCGGCAAGTCACTTTACTCGTACCGTAATGCATGATCCCGTGACCAGACACTTGGTCACTTTGAGCTCATAATGATGATGCATTACCGAGTGGGCCCAGTGATACCTCTCCGTCATACGGAGTGACAAATCCCAGTCTTGATCCGTGTCAACCCAACAGACACTTTCGGAGATACCCATAGTATACCTTTATAGTCACCCAGTTACGTTGTGACGTTTGGTATACTCAAAGCACTCCTACGGTATCCGGGAGTTACACGATCTCATGGTCTAAGGAAAAGATACTTTGACATTGGAAAAACTCTAGCAAACGAACTATACGATCTTCAAGCTATGTTTAGGATTGGGTCTTGTCCATCACATCATTCTCCTAATGATGTGATCTCGTTATCAATGACATCCAATGTCCATAGTCAGGAAACCATGACTATCTGTTGATCAACGAGCTAGTCAACTAGAGGCTCACTAGGGACACATTGTGGTCTATGTATTCACACATGTATTACGATTTCCGGATAATACAATTATAGCATGAATAATAGACAATTATCATGAACAAGGAAATATAATAATCATTTTATTATTGCCTCTAGGGCATATTTCCAACAGAAACGTCGCAAAACATATGAGATGTTTTGAGGGCTGAAATTGGGATTTCAGGCTCGTGCCCACGCCAAGAGGTATAAGACCTCCGACGATTTTCTTAGCCCACAAACTAAGGGAGAAAAGCTCAATTGTTGAACTTGTGCTCAGATTGTCTGAGTACAACAATCATTTTAATCGAGTGGGAGTTGATCTTCCAGATGAGATAGTGATGTTTCTCCGAAGTCATTACCACCAAGCTGCTAGAGCTTCGTGATGAACTATATCAGGGACATATATGATGATCCTTGAGATATTCGCGATGTTTGACACCACAAAAGTAGAAATCAAGAAGGAGCATCAATTGTTGATGGTTGGTGAAACCACTAGTTTCAAGAAGGGCAAGGGAAAAAAGGGATACTTCATGAAACGACAATTCAGTTGCTGCTCTAGTGAAGAAACCCAAGGTAGAACCCAAACCCGAGACTAAGTGCTTCTGTAATAAGGGGAACAGCCACTGGAGCAGAATTACCCTAGATACTTGGTAGATGAGAAGGCTGGCAAGGTCGATAGAAGTATATTGGATGTACATTGTGTTAATGTGTACTTTACTAGTACTCCTAGTAGCACCATGGTATTAGATACCGGTTCGGTTGCTAAATGTTAGTAAACTCGAAATAAAAGGCTGCGGAGTAAACGAAGACTAGCTAAAGGTGAGCTGGCAATATGTGTTGGAAGTTTTTCCAAGCTTGATGTGATCATGCATCGCACGCTCCCTCTACCATCGAGATTGGTGTTTGCGTTGAGCATAGACATGATTGGATTATGTCTATCGCAATACGGTTATTCATTTAAGGAGAATAATGGTTACTCTGTTTATTTGAATAATACCTTCAATGGTCTTGCACCTAAAATGAATGGTTTGTTGAATCTCGATCGTAGTGATACACATGTTCATGCCAAAAGATATAAGATAGTAATGATAGTACCACCTACTTGTGGCACTGCCACGTAAGTCATATCGGTATAAAACGCATGAAGAAGCTCCATGTTGATGGATCTTTGGGCTCACTCGTTTTGAAGAGTTTGAGACATGCGAACCATGTCTATTGGTGTATATGCATGAAGAAACTCCATGCAAATGGACCGTTTGGACTCACTTGTTTTTGAATCACTTGAGACATGCAAATCATACCACATGGGCAAGATGATTGAAAGCCTCGTTTTCAGTAAAATGGAACTAGAAAGCAACTTGCTGGAAGTAATACATTTTGATGTGTGCAGTCCAATGAGTGCTGAGGCGTGCAGTGGATATCATTATGTTCTTACTTCACAGATGATTTGAGTAGATGTTGAGTATATTTACTTGATGAATCACGAGTCTGAATTATTGAAAGGTTCAAGTAATTTTAGGGTGAAGTTTAAAGATCATCGTGACAAGAGGATAAAAGATCTATGATATGATCATAGAGATGAATATCTGAATTACAAGTTTGGCACAGAATTAAGACATTGTGGAAATTGTTTCACAACTAATACAGCCTGGAACACCATAGTGTGATGGTGTGTCCGGACATCATAACTGCACCCTATTGGATATGATGCATGCCATGATGTCTCTTATCGAATTACCACGATAGTTTATGGGTTAGGCATTAGAGACAACCACATTCACTTTAAATAGGGCACCACGTAATTCCGATGAGATGACACCGTATGAACTATGGTTTAGAGAAACCTAAGCTGTCATTTCTTAAAAGTTTGGGGCTGCGACGCTTATGTGAAAAAGTTTCAGGCTGATAAGCTTGAACCCAAAGCGGATAAATGCATCTTCATAGGACACCCAAAATAGTTGGGTATACCTCCTGTCTCAGATCCGAAAGCAATAAGGGATTGTTTCTAGAATCGGGTCCCTTCTCGAGGAAAAGTTTCTCTCGAAAGAATTGAGTGGGAGGATGGTGGAGACTTGATGAGGTTATTGAACCGTCTCTTCAACTAGTGTGTGGCAGGGCACAGGAAGTTGTTCCTGTGGCACCTACACCAATTGAAGTGGAAGCTTATGATAGTGATCATGAAACTTCAGATCAAGTCACTACCAAACCTCGTGGGATGACAAGGATGCGTACTACTTCAGAGTGGTACGTAATCCTGTCTTGGAAGTCATGTTGCTAGACAACAATGAACCTACGAGCTATGGAGAAGCGATGGTGGGCCCGGATTCCGATAAATGGCTTGAGGCCATAAAATCCGAGAGAGGATCCATGTATGAAAACAAAGTGTAGACTTTGGGAGAACGGCTCGATGGTCGTAAGGTGTTGAGTACAGATGGATTTTTAAAAGGAAGACGGACAATGATGGTAAATGTCACCATTAAGAAAGCTCGACTTGTCGTTAAGATGTTTTCTGACAAGTTCAAGGAGTTGACTACGATGAGACTTTCTCACTCGTAGCGATGCTAAGAGTCTGTTGGAATTATATTAGCATTATTTATGAAATCTTGCAGATAGGATGTCAAACATTGTTTCCTCGACGATTTTCTTGAGGAAAGGTTGTATGTGATACAACCGGAAGGTTTTGTCAATCCTAAAAGATGCTAATAAGTATGAAAAGCTCCAGCAATCCTTCTAAGGACTGGAGTAAGCATCTCGGAGTTGGAATGTATGCTTTGATGAGATGATCAAAGATTTTGGGTGTATACAAAGTTTATGAGAAACTTGTATTTCCAAAGAAGTGAGTGGGAGCACTATAGAATTTCTGATGAATATATGTTGTTGACATATTGTTGATCAGAAATAACGTAGGATTTCTGGAAAGCATATAGGGTTATTTGAAAGTGTTTTTCAATGGAAAGCCTGGATTAAGCTACTTGAACATTGAGCATCAAGATCTATAAGGATAGATCAAAACGCTTAATGGTACTTTCAAATGAGCACATACCTTGACATGATCTTGAAGGTGTTCAAGATGGATCAGTCAAAGAAGGAGTTCTTGCCTGAGTTGTAAGGTATGAAGTTAAGTCTTAAAGCTCGACCGCGGCAGAAGAAAGAGGAAGGACGAAGGTCGTCCCCTATGCTTTTGTCATAGGCTCTATACGGTATGCCATGCTGAGTACCGCACCTGATGTGTGCCTTGCCACATATCTGGCAAGAGGGTACAAAGGTAATCTAGGAGTAGATCACCAGATAGCGGTCTAAATTATCCTTAGAGGAATAAGGATATGTTTCTCGGTTATGGAGGTGATAAAGAGTTCGACGTAAAGAGTTACATCGATGCAAGCTTAACACCTATCCGGATAGCTCTAAGTAGAGATACCGGATACGTATAATGGAGCAACAATTTAGAATAGCTCCAAGTAGAATAGTTATTTGAAATGGCTCCAAATGTAGCATAGTAGTTGCATCTACAAGATGACATAGAAATTTGCGAAGTACATACGGATCTGAATGTTGCAGACCCGTTGACTGAAACCTCTCTCACAAGCATAACATGATCAAACCCAAAACTCTTTGGGTGTTAGTCACATGGGGATGTGACCTGGAGTGTTAATCACATATCGATGTGAACTGGATTATTGACTGTAGTGCAAGTGGGAGACTGTTGGAAATATGCCCTAGAGGCAATAATAAATTGGTTATTATTATATTTCCTTGTTCATGATAATCGTTTATTATCCATGCTAGAATTGTATTAATAGGAAACTCAGATACATGTGTGGATACATAGACAACACCATGTCCCTAGTAAGCCTCTAGTTGACTGGCTCGTTGATCAATAGATGGTTAAGGTTTCCTGACCATGGACATTGGATGTCGTTGATAACGGGATCACATCATTAGGAGAATGATGTGATGGACAAGACCCAATCCTAAGCCTAGCACAAGATCGTGTAATTCGTTTGCTAAAGCTTTTCTAATGTCAAGTATCATTTCCTTAGACCATGAGATTGTGCAACTCCCGGGTACCATAGGAATACTTTGGGTGTGCCAAACGTCACAACGTAACTGGGTGGCTATAAAGGTGCACTACGGGTATCTCCGAAAGTGTCTGTTGGGTTGGCACGAATCGAGACTGGGATTTGTCACTCCGTGTGACGGAGAGGTATCTCTGGGCCCACTCGGTAGGACATCATCATAAAGTGCACAATGTGATCAAGGAGTTGATCACGGGATGATGTGTTACGGAATGAGTAAAGAGACTTGCCGGTAACGAGATTGAACAAGGTATCGGGATACCGACGATCGAATCTCGGGCAAGTACAATACCGCTAGACAAAGCGAATTGTATACGGGATTGATCGAATCCTCGACATCGTGGTTCATCCAATGAGATCATCGTGGAACATGTGGGAACCAACATGGGTATCTAGATCCTGCTGTTGGTTATTGACCGGAGAACGTCTCGGTCATGTCTGCATGGTTCCCGAACCCGTAGGGTCTACACACTTAAGGTTCGATGACGCTAGGGTTATAGGGAATAGATATACGTGGTTACCGAATGTTGTTCGGAGTCCCGGATGAGATCCCGGACGTCACGAGGAGTTCCGGAATGGTCCGGAGGTAAAGATTTATATATGGGAAGTCCTGTTTTGGTCACCGGAAAAGTTTCGGGTTTTATCGGTAACGTACCGGGACCACCGGGAGGGTCCCGGGGGTCCACCAAATGGGGCCACAAGCCCCGGAGGGCTGCATGGGCCAAGTGTGGGAGGGGACCAGCCCCAGGTGGGCTGGTGCGCCCCCCACCAAGGCCCAAGGCGCAAGGGAGAGTGGAAGGGGGCAAACCCTAGGCTCAGATGGGCCTAAGGCCCACCTAGTGGTGCGCCCCCCTCTCTCCCCCCCTTGGCCGCCCCCCTAGATGGGATCTAGGCTGGCCGCCACCCCTAGGGGTGGAAACCTAGGTGGGGGCGCAGCCCCTCCCCTCCCCTATATATACTTGAGGTTTTGGGCTGCCATACACACGAGTTCCTCTCCTTCTTGGCGCAGCCCTACCCCTCTCCCTCCTCGTCTCTTGCGGTGCTTGGCGAAGCCCTGCTGGAGTACCACGCTCCTCCACCACCACCACGCCGTTGTGCTGCTGCTGGATGGAGTCTTCCTCAACCTCTCCCTCTCTCCTTGCTGGATCAAGGCATGGGAGACGTCACCGGACTGTACATGTGTTGAACGCGGAGGTGCCGTCCGTTCGGCACTAGGATCTCCGGTGATTTGGATCACGACGAGTACGACTCCTTCAACCCCATTCTCTTGAACGCTTCCGCTTAGCGATCTACAAGGGTATGTAGATGCACTCTCCTTCCCCTCGTTGCTGGTTTCTCCATAGATAGATCTTGGTGACACGTAGGAAAATTTTGAATTTCTGCTACGTTCCCCAACACCTACATGGGCCTTAGTGGAAATACAGGGAAGCAAGGGGAGTGTGGGGTGCGCCCCCCAAGGCCCAAACCAAATTGGCTTAGGGCAAGGGGGGCCAGACCCCTCTTTCCTTCTTCCCCTCTCTCTTTCCTTCTCCCGAATCCTATTCCAACTAGGAAAGGGGGAAGTCCTACTCCCGGTGGGGGTAGGACTCCTCCTGGCGCGCCCTCTCCCTGGCCGGCCGCACCCCCCTTGCTCCTTTATATACGGGGGCAGGGGGCACCCCATAGACACAACAATTGATTGTTCGATCTTTTAGCCGTGTGTGGTGCCCCCCTCCACCATAGTCCACCTCGATAATACTGTAGCGGTGCTTAGGCGAAGCCCTGCGTCGGTAGAACATCATCATCGTAACCACACCGTTGTGCTAACGAAACTCTCCCTCAACACTTGGCTGGATCGGAGTTCGAGGGACGTCATCGGGCTGAACATGTGCTGAACTCGGAGGTGCCGTACGTCGGTACTTGATCGGTCGGATCGTGAGGACGTACGACTACATCAACTGCGTTGTGCTAATGCTTCCGCTTTTGGTCTACGAGGGTACGTGGACAACACTCTCCCCTCTTGTTGCTATGCATCACCATGATCTTGCGTGTGCATAGGATTTTTTTTCAAATTACTACGTTCCCCACAGTGGCATCTGAGCCAGGTTTTATGCATAGATGTCATATGCACGAGTAGAACACAAGTGAGTTGTGGGCGATATAAGTCATACTGCTTACCAGCATGTCATACTTTGGTTTGGCGGTATTGTTGGTGTAAGTGCATCTAGTGCCCCTTAGTGATTTTGGTGTATTGAAGACTTATAGGTTAAGGGACTAATGCGTGTGTGAGTGTACACAGGTCTATAAGTCTATGAGGAGTTTGATATTTACAGGAAAAGTCGACCCCTCAAAATGAATATCTTCGACTGAAGATTTTGGTATTTCTGAAGACTTTCATGAAGACTTTGAAAGTGAAGAAATTGGTGTGTCCGTGAAGACTTGATATTCATGCGAGGAATATGAAGCTTGAAGACTTTCGTTTTCATAGTTTTGTTTTTCTCTTTCTTGAGTCATAGGAAACACTGTACTGTTAAAGGGGGTCGAGGAAATACTAAGGAAAAATTTCCATGTGATGCTCAACTCAAAATCCTATACCTACCAATCCCTTCGAGTGAAGTCATTGAAAATCTCATACAGTTCACTCAATTTCTTCAGTGACAGAGACGAAGTTCTTCTGGTCTCTGAGGAATTTGTCCTGACTGAGGAGTTAGGAATTCGCCAGTGCGGATTGCCTACACAGTGAGGAACATGATAGCCCTGAGGATTTTGCTACTCAAAATTCCAACCGTTGCTGTGCTATGCGCCAGCTGTTCCAAAATATCTATCCACCTAACGGTCATATCATTGAAGGGCATTTATGTCTTATCATGTCGGGCTGCTCCCTAGGCTATAAATAGCTGCCCCCTACAACCACTAGCTGAGAGGCTGCTCCGAGAGAAACCGACAATTGTCATTTGAGAGGAACCCATCCTCCGAGGACTTTGAGCGAAAATCATCAAGTGAGGAAAAACTAAAAACCCAAAACCCAAACACCTACAAACCCCAAGTGATTGAGCATCACTGAAGAGATTGATCCTGAGTGGATCCGATGCTTGTTACCTTTGAAGATTGTGCTTCTTACAGACGGTTAGGCGTCATGGTCTAGAGCATCCAAGAGGAATTGTGGATCGCCGGGTGACCAAGTTTGTGAAGGTTTGGAAGTCGCCTGAAGACTTACCACGAGTGATTGGACGAGGTCTGTGTGACCTTAGTTCAGGGAGAATACAGTGAGGACTGGGTGTCTTGGACTAAGTGTCCTTGACTGGGTGTCCGGGACTGTGTGTCCTCGAGTTTAAATACTCAGCCGCTCCAACCAGACGTACAACTGAGACGGCAGTTGGAACTGGTCTACCAAATCATTGTCTTCACCGAGCTTACTGGTTCTATTTCCTCAACTCTTTCATTTCCTCATAACTGTGTTGTATGTTTGTTCATATCTGTGCTTGAAGACTTGACTTTCTCAGTTTCCTCAGATTCAATTTCTTTAGTCTGTTTGTCTTCATCATGTGTTATCCTGTGATTACGCTTCCTGTACTCTGTGCCTGTCTTTATTTCATCATGATGACTATGCTTGTATTCTGTTATGTTTACCTTTGAGTACTTATTCCGCTGCTAGTAGTTCTTCGCTAAGGAATTTCCTCACCAGCAAATTCCTCAGTGAAGAATTTCATAAAAATCGCCTATTGACCCCCCCTCTAGTCGATATAACGCACTTTCAATTGGTATCAGAGCAAGGTACTCCCCTGTTCTATGTGATTTTGGTTTAACTGCCTAGAGTTTTAGTTATGTCGACCGCAGGTATGACGAAGGTGACATGGCCCATCTTTGACGGTCATGAGTATCTCAAGTGGAAGGCCATGATGAAGAAACGCCTCATGGCGATGAACAACGAGTTGTGGACCGTCACTGAGATTGGCCTGACTGATCTGTGCAAGATGGCGGATCCTGATGACATTCGCAAGTATACTCTTCTCAACCTCACGGCGAAGGATGTCATCTGCTCCAGCCTGTCACAAAATCAGTTCAGAAATATCATGCATCTCGATCATGCGAAGCTCATCTGGGACCGTCTCTCTGAGGTCTATGAAGGTCATCGAACTTGTCATGATCCTTGGTTTGAGGACTTCAAGGAATCTCTCAAAACGATGACATTCGAACAAGAATCATCATCTTCTGCATCATGCCTTATGGCAAAAGATGCTGAGGTAACTGAATACTACCTATCCGAGTCCAGTGATGATGAATCTGGTGATGAATTTGAACCCAGCTATGTCAAACTTGCTTCCCTTGCTACTAAACAACAAAGAGCTTTGGAAAAAGCTCACTATATGCTAAACAAGAGCGATGATATGTTGGGTGAGGAAATGGATCAGTCAAAAGCTTTGGCTGAAAGTCTTCAGAGACTTCATACTAAGTATGACACCCTTCAAGATCAACATAACACTCTCTTATCGGATCATGAGAAGCTTTCTTATGGATTTCTTCAAAGAAAGCAAGACCTTGAGAAGCTAAGAGTGAGTTATGAAGATCTTCAGAAGGAGCGCGATTCATTACTTGCTCAACAAATCAGCGCATCTCAGGAAGAATTTGTTCCTCCATGCTTGAAGTGCATTGAACGTGAATCTGCTAATTCTTCACCTGAATGTTCAAATGCTGCTAATGTTTCAAATTCTTCACATGCCTCTGCTATCACTAATTCCTCATCTGAGGACATTGCTAGTATCACTGACGATGCAGGGCTGAAGGAATTGTACACGACAGGCATGTACAAAAGCCTCAAAGGGCATCAGGCTCTTTGTGATGTGCTTAAAAAGCAAATCCTCAACAGGAACCCTAGGAAAGAGGGTATCGCCTTTGAGAGGAAACTCAATGCTGATGGTACATATTGGAAGCCTGAGCAGTACCCCAAAACTACATGGGTTGCTGCAAAGGGACCTCCAGTTGATCCATCTAACTTATCTGGATTTGCATGTGAATCTCCTCATTCTGATGATGAGTCAATTGACTCCAACTATAAGCTATTCAAAAATCAGAATGGTGAAGTATTTGCTAGATATGTTGGCATAACTGCAGGAACGGCTCCCCTATGAAGAAAATCTGGGTCCCAAAAGATGCCTTGAAAATCTTCAGGTGAATGTCATCATGACGCCACCTGTGAAGAATAGGAACCCCAGATCAAATTCTTCATATGGACCAAATTCTTCATATGGATCAAAGTCCTCATATGAACATCATCGTGCTAACCCGTCTGTTTCGCAGGGAAGATCTAAGGTGTAACGCCCCGAGACCGATGTGCCAGGTGTCCTCCAGTTATTTGCTGTTGTTGCCTTGTCTTTTGCTTGCGTGTTGCATCTTGCCATGTCATCATCCGCTTTGCATCATCATGTTTTCAAAACTTGCATCCGTCCCGGTCTCCTTGTTCCGTCCATTGTCCGTTCTGAGTCCAGACACACTTGCACGCGCCCGCGGCATGTCCGAAATATTATTTTATATGTGGCCGGAAAATGTTCTCGGAATGGGATGAGAGTTGACGTGTGGTCTTATTATAGTGTAGATAGACCGCCTGTTAAGTTTCATCGCATTCGGAGTTCGTTTGACGCCCCAACGATTAACTATAGCGGCAATATAGCCGGTCTAACGTCGGACATTTTCGGTCTCCGAAAACAGATGCCGGGCCTCTCTCTCTTCTCCCCCTCGCAGTCTCGCCATAACCCACCTAGTCCATCCTCCTTCCCCTCTTCGCTTCCGGAGTTGTCCGATGCGACCGCACGGTCCGAAACCCTCTCTGCACAGTGCATCGAACCCCTCACGTGCGCGTCCGAAATTGTCCCGGACCCGACCCGGACTGTCGCCACCGTTGTGTCTGGATCATCCCCAAACATCTACAAAACGTCACCGTTTTATTATTTGGACTCCCTGGCCTATTCTTTCTGAACCGTCCGATTTCGATCGGATGATCCAAACTCCCTCTTTTCCTTATATTTATAGTCCAACCTCACCTAATCTAGCCTAACCCTAAAACATAGGAGGTTTGTCCCTCCCTGCCGCCGCCGCTCAAAGAATCTTCCTCGGGATCCCCTCACTCCTTCCCGAGCCAACCCAGCTCCGCCACCTACCTCCATCGATCCCCTCGCAGTCAGCCCCTTCCCTCGATCCACCCGGCCAACCGGAGGAGCTCCTCTTCTCCCGCTCCTCCCGAGACCAGTAGATGAGCCCCCGACGCCATCTCATCCTGCCGCCGCCGGCGACCAGCAGGTTGTCCTCGCCACCCCTTCTCCCTTCCTTTCTCTTTTCTTCGGTGAAGCTCTCAACTCTCCCTCTCCCTCTCTGTGAACCAGGAACGCAACACCGAATCCTCCCCATGGCGCTATCGCACGGGTCTAGGCGTCCCCCACCTCTGTGTCGCCGGAGTCGCCAAGTTCCTGCGTCAGCCCCGCCATGAGCGCCGTGGAGTTTTCCTCCACTCCGGAGCTCCTTCCTCGACGTCGAGGTCGCCAAGCCCCGCCACCAGGGACCTCCTCTATGCCGCGTTGAACCGCGCCCGTCCGCCTCGGAGCCGGCCTCCACCGCCTCCTCCGCATCTGCATCACCTCGCCGGAGCTCCGTATGCGTTGCTGCCATCGTCTCCGTGCTGCAGTCCCAAGCGCTGCTCCGCGCCGTGCCGCCTCCTTCTGTCGGGAGCAGACAAAGGAAGCCGCCCCTGCCGTGTTGACCGCCAAGTCCAATCGCTGCCCAGATCCGTCGAGTCCCGGCCATCTCCGCTGTTCTCGGTCCTCCCTGCCACCCAAGACCCTCGCCGGAGTCGCGCCCAAGTCCCCTGCCTCGCCATCCCCTGCTGCGGCCTCTGCTTCCTCTACAACGAGCAGGTCACTCGTCCCGTGCCTGCTCGCGTTGACCAAGCCGGCGCCAGGCTCAGCCTCCTTCTTCGCCAAGGCCCAGCGCCTCTACATCCCCCAGCCGGCCTGTTGGCCCGATGTGAGCAGCCGCCCAGCCCCTCCTCTCTGTTGGCCCATCATGCACCAGATTCGTCCTGTATAGTTTTTCCCCAGATCTGCGAATTTAGCTATTATCCCAGGTTTTGTAGTTTTACAGAAAACCCCCCTAGTTTCATGCATTTAATAACTCCACAACCGTGCATTGGATCTAAATAAATTATATATGAAAGTTGCTTAGAATTTTGTCTAGTTTAATAATTTGCAACATTCATCTATGTTTAAAATGTTTAAAATGATGTTTGGTTAAGTTTGCTCCTATGCCATGTTAAAATGCTTTAATTCATAACTTAATAACCGTAGCTCGGATTTAAATAATCTTTATATGTAAATAGGGTAGAAAAATGCCTAGTTTAACATGGTGGCTTCACCTTGCATGTTTAACCACTCTAAAATTGTGTTTAGGGCAGAACAGGACCAAACCTAATATATGCACATGAGGAGTTTTCGGAATTGTGGTTTCGTTGTTTCGGCCTCATTTAAACTTGCCTAGATAGGTAGTTTTACTCATGCTTCACCTCTTGCCATGCTAACAACATTTAATATTGTTGGGTACATAAACGAGAGAGAACTAATTAAGTCATGTGGTGTTTTCTCCAATATGCGACTCTGTTGCATAATGAGCTCCACTTAATTTGTAGGATTGTTTGTGCACTTTGCCATGCCATGCTTCTTTAAACCGGACATGCATCATACTCGATTGCGCATCATGCCATGTTTATGTGTTGGTTGTTTACTATGTTGTGTGCTTCTTTCCGGTGTTTGCTTCTTCGGGTTGGTTCCGGTAACGTCGCGTTTGTGAGGACCCATTCGTCTACGTCCGTTTGTCTTCTTCATGGACTCGTTCTTCTTCCTTGCGGGATTTCAGGCAAGATGATCATACCCTCGATATCACTTCTATCTTTGCTTGCTAGTTGCTCGCTCTTTTGCTATGCCTATGCTGCGATACCTACCACTTGCTTATCATGCCTCCCATATTGTTGAACCAAGCCTCTAACCCACCTTGTCCTAGCAAACCGTTGATTGGCTATGTTACCGCTTTGCTCAGCCCCTCTTATAGCGTTGTTAGTTGCAGGTGAAGATTGAAGTTTGTTCCTTGTTGGAACATGGAGATGTTGTTCCTTGTTGGACATGTTTACTTGTTGGGATATCACATTATATCTTATTTAATTAATGCATCTATATACTTGGTAAAGGGTGGAAGGCTCGGCCTTATGCCTGGTGTTTTGTTACACTCTTGTCGCCCTAGTTTCCGTCATATCGGTGTTATGTTCCCGGATTTTGCGTCGCTTACGCGGTTGGGCTATAATGGGAACCCCTTGACAGTTCGCCTTGAGTAAAACTCTTCCAGCAATGCCCAACATTGGTTTTACCATTCACCACCCAGCCTTTTTCTTTTCCCTTGGGGGTCGCGCGCCCAAGGGTCATCATTATTTTAAACCCCCGGGCCAGTGCTCCTCTGAGTGTTGGTCCAACTTGTCAGCCGTCGGTGGCCACCAGGGGCAACTCTGGGCTGGCCTACCGGAAGTTTGGACAATCTGGTGTGCCCTGAGAAAGAGATATGTGCAGCTCCTATCGGGATTTGTCGGCACATTCGGGCAGTGTTGCTGGTTTAGTTTTAACTTGTCGAAGTGTCTTATTGTACCGGGATACCGAGTCTGATCGGAACGTCTTGGGAGGAGGTCTATTCCTTCGTTGACCGTGAGAGCTTGTCATGGGCTAAGTTGGGACACCCCTGCAGGGATTTGAACTTTCGAAAGCCGTGCCCGCGGTTATGGGCAGATGGGAATTCGTTAATGTCCGGTTGTAGAAAACCTGAACTTGACCTTAATTAAAATGAATCAACAGCGTGTGTTACCGTGATGGTCTCTTTCCGGCGGAGTCCGGGAAGTGAACACGGTGTTGGAGTTATGCTTGACGTAGGTTGTTTAGGATCACTTCTTGATCATACTTTCTCGAACGTGCTTTGCCTTCTCTTCTCGCTCTCATTTGCGTATGCTAGCCACCATATATGCTAGTCGCTTGCTGCAGCTCCACCTCATACCTTTACCTTACCCATAAGCTTAAATAGTCTTGATCGCGAGGGTGTGAGATTGCTGAGTCCCCGTGGCTCACAGATACTTCCAAAACCAGCTTGCAGGTGCCGATGAGACCGTGCAGATGACGCAACCAAGCTCAGGAGGAGCTCGATGAAGATCTTATCCTTTGTGTTGCTTTGTTCTAGTTGATCAGTAGTGGAGCCCAGTTGGGGTCGATCGGGGACCGTGTCGCATCTGGGGTTCTTCTTTTATTTTGGTTCCGTAGTCGGACCTTGATTGTATTTGGATGTTGTAATGCTTTATTCATGTAATTGTGTGAAGTGGCGATTGTAAGCCAACTATGTATCTCTGCCCCTTATGTATTACATGGGTTGTGTGAAGATTACCTCACTTGCGACATTGCTTTCAATGCGGTTATGCCTCTAAGTCGTGCTTCGACACGTGGGAGATATAGCCGCATCGAGGGCATTACATAAGGATTATGGATATGTGCATTATTCTTCAAATCATTATGTCCATAAGTCCTCGAAGAATTTCTCTACTTACTCTTATGCTTACTCTAACCCCTCTTATGTGAAATGAAATGGACTGGCTTCTATGCCATCCTTCTCGTATGGAGCTCGCAGAATGATGAACTCTTTGCCACCCCTTTAGATTTGGGTGGTGAAGAAAAAGAACTAATCTCTTCTGCAGGGTCAGGTCTCCAGACGCACGTAATTGTCTGAAGAATTTGCTGGAGACCTGAGCATGCCTGAAAGGACGCAGGCTAATCATGAAGAAATGAACTTTCATTTCTCATGTCCTCATATTGCTTTATCAGTTCTTTTACTTGATGAAATTGATCTGATGAATTGATGTCATATTCTTCACTGATAAAGTATATGAGTTTGTAAGCTGCACTAATTCATCTGCAGGATGATCAACCCAAAGCCACTGAGTGGGTCCTTGATAGTGGATGTACAAACCACATGACTGGTGACAAGAATCTATTGATGGATGCTCCATTATCACCGTCGCATCTGAAGCATATCATCTTTGCTGACAAAGGCAAAAGTCAGGTATTGGGTCTAGGTAAGGTTGCGATTACAAAGGATCGACACATGGACAAAGTCATGCTTGTTGAGTCCTTAGGATACAACCTTATGTCTGTCTCAATGCTTTGTGATCTTGATATGGTTGTTGTCTTTGGCAAGTACCATTGTGCTGTGGTTATGGAAGCTGACAATTCCAAAGTCTTCGAAGGCTTTAGGAGAGGAGACCTGTATATTGTTGATTTCTCTACAGGACCACAACCAGCCGTGTGCTTACTTGCAAAAGCTTCAGAAGGCTGGCTCTGGCATCGATGACTTGGTCATGCAGGCATGAGGAATTTGCACACGCTTGCGAAGAAGAAGCATGTCATTGGCATCGAGAATGTCAAATTCCTCAAGGATCACCTATGCGGAGCCTGTGAAGCTGGGAAGATGACCAAGGCCAAGCATCCAGCGAAGACTATCATGACCACCACTCGCCCATTTGAATTGCTTCACATGGATCTCTTTGGTCCTAATCATTATTCTGCTATCTCAAATGAAGCATCTCAATATGGCTTTGTTATTGTTGATGATTATTCTCGTTACACATGGGTACACCTTGTTACTTACAAACATGAAGTGCAGGAAATCTTCAAACGATTTTCCTCGAGGGCTTCAACCAACTTTGGTGTGAAGATCAAGCACATCAGAAGTGACAATGGCACTGAGTTCAAGAATTCTGGTCTCGATGACTATCTTGATGAACTTGGTATTACTCATGAGTTATCTGCTCCTTACACTCCTCAGCAGAACGGCATCGTGGAGCGCAAGAACAGGACTCTTGCTGAGATGGCTCGCACTATGCTTGATGAATACAAAACACCTCGTTGTTTCTGGACTGAGGCAATTGATACTGCATGCCACATCATCAACAGAGTATATCTTCACAAATTCTTCAAAAAGACTGCCTATGAACTCCTCACTGATAAGAAACCCAATGTAAGTTATTTCAAAGTCTTCGGTGCTAAATGTTGGATTAGAGATCCTCATCACAACTCAAAATTTGCACTGAAAGCACATGAAGGTTTTATGCTTGGTTATAGAAAGGACTCGCACACCTACAGAGTCTTCAACAACGTTCTTCACAAAGTTGTTGAAACTGTAGATGTGCGGTTCGATGAAACTAATGGCTCGCAAAAAGAGCACCTACCTACTGTGATAGATGAACCAGCACCTGAGGAAACTATCAAGTTCAAGGCTACTGAGGATGTCATTCCTACTGAAGAATCTGCTGAAGAATTCATTCCAGAACATGAAGAACATCGAGCTAATGCACCTGAAGAAAATGATGCTGAAGAAAACGCTGATCAAACTCTTCAACGACAACCAGCTCATCCTCGCATTGCAAAAGAAGTGCAAGTTGAAAAGATCATCAATGACATCAAAGCGCCAGGTCCTCTCACACGCTCAAAAGCTTCACATTTGTCTAACTTTTGTGGGTAGTATGCTTTTGTCTCTATTACAGAGCCCACTAAGGTAGATGAAGCATTTCTGGGGCCTAAGTGGATTCAGGCCATGCAAGAAGAATTACATCAGTTCGAGCTCAACAATGTCTGGGAACTAGTCAAACGTCCAGATCCTCGCAAGCACAATATCATCGGCACAAAGTGGATCTACCGCAACAAGCAAGATGAAAATGGCCTTGTTGTGAGGAATAAGGCACGGCTTGTAGCTCAAGGCTACACACAGGTTGAAGGAATTGATTTGGATGAAACTTTTGCACCTATTGCTAGACTTGAGGCTATTCGCATATTACTTGCTTATGCTAACCATCATAATATCACTCTATATCAAATGGATGTGAAAAGTGCATTCCTCAATGGTAAGCTTGAGGAAGAAGTATATGTTGCTCAACCCCCAGGTTTTGAAGATCCAAAGAATCCTGACAAAGTCTTCAGACTCAACAAGGCCCTCTATGGCCTCAAGCAGGCCCCACGGGCTTGGTATGATACTTTGAAGAAACTCTTCATGAAGAAAGGCTTCAAACCCGGTTCACTCAACCCTACTCTTTTCACTAAATCTTATGATGGTGAATTGTTTGTGTGCCAAGTATATGCTGATGATATTATCTTTGGCTGTACTGACCAACGTTATAGTGATGAATTTTCCTATATGATGAGTGAAGAATATCAAATGTCTAGTATGGGAGAGTTGAAATTCTTCTTAGGTCTTCAAATTCGTCAACAACACAATGGCATATTCATATCTCAGGAGAAATACCTCAAGGATGTACTGAGGAAGTTCGGCATGCAAGATTGCAAAGGCGTCAAAATTCCTATGCCCACAAATGGCCATCTGTGCACTGATGAAAATGGTATTGACTTCGATCATAAGGTATACCGCTCCATGATAGGTTCCTTATTATACTTATGTGCATCTAGGCCAGATATAATGCTTAGTGTTTGCATGTGTGCCCGATTTCAAGCTGCACCGAAGGAATCACGCCATAAGGCTGTGAAGCATATTATTCGGTATCTAGCTCACACACCAACACTTGGATTATGGTACCCCAAGGGCTCGGCTTTTGATCTTGTTGGATATTCTGACTCTGACTATACTGGTGATCGTGTGGATCGCAAGTCAACATCTGGTACATGTCATTTCCTCGGACGATCTTTGGTTTGTTGGTCCTCGAAGAAACAGAACTGCGTATCACTATCTACTGCTGAAGTTAAGTACATTGCTGCTGGTTCTTGCTGTGCCCAATTGCTATGGATGAAGCAAACTCTCAAGGACTATGGCGTCAACATGAAGAATGTGCCTCTCTTATGTGACAATGAGAGTGCCATCAAGATTGCTCACAACCCAGTTCAGCACTCGAAGACAAAGCACATTCAGATTCGTCATCATTTTCTTCGTGATCATGTGTTGAAGGGCGATATTTCTATTGAGCATGTGAAGACTGAAGAACAGCTAGCCGATATCTTCACAAAGCCCTTGGATGAGAAGAGATTTAGCAAGTTGCGGTGTGAGCTAAATATCCTAGAATCTTCGAATGGTCTTTGAAAAGGACACTCATCCTAACACTTATGCAAAATTGATGACTTAGATGTGCAACACATGAAGAAACGTTTTACTTCAATCAATGAAGAATAACACTCTTAGTGTGAAGAAATTAATGAAGAATTTGATTCTCAGAATCCTACGATAATTGTACGCGGTGTCTGAAATCATCATTCTTATACGGTGGATCACACCACCACCAAAAGTTGAAATTCCTCAAATTATTCATATTCTTCAACTTTGCATAGTCTTCACTGGTTCCGTTGTTTTTCTTCATTGGCTATATATATATATATATGAGTTTATGTCCTCTACAACATTCACTTATTGCTATTTCTTTAAGTTGGTTTTCTACTAAGTGAATGTGATCGGACCCTTCCCCTCTATGTTATACTCAACCCAATCTGTTCACAAATTCTTCATGTGCGTTCTATTTGAAACTTGTTCAAAATCTTCACTATGTCCTTGTCAGCTGAAGAAATTGAGAACGGAACTTCAAAACTAATCTTATCCAAATTTTCGGTTTTTGCCGCTCAAATCGTTCCGCATCCCATGATAAATTTTTAATTCACCCACGATCTCCACTACACAGTACGTGGGTGACACATGCCGTGCGAAGGAGAAGGGTCGGGGGCACGTTCGTCCCAAATCTTCGGGCGAACAGTTTTTCACTGCTACTATAAATACCCCCTCATCCCTTCCTCACTTCCTTTACTCCGCTCGATCTCTCTCTCCCACTCGAGCTTCCCAAACCCTAGCGCCGCCGCTACTCCATCGTCACCGGTGAGGAAGAGCTTCACTGCCTCGACCTCGTCGTCGTCGTACTCGCGCCGACCGCGGAAATCTTCACCTCCACCGCCGCCGTAGACGTCTTCCTCCGCCAAGTTAGGGCGTGGAAGATCTAAACCGATGAACTCCACTGTTTCACCTCACTGTTCGTCGTGTTCTTCATTCAGGGTAACTAAAAGTTAATTTTACTGCCCTCATTGATTCGAAGTTTCTCTATAAAATCTTCAAAGGTGTTTTATTCTTCAAATCTTCACACACTAAACACCTCACATGTCATCTGTTCTTGATTCGTTTCTCTAAGCATCATTTTTCTTCAAGATTCCTCAATTGTATGGATCTTCGATCTATACAACTCTGGAACCTAAGATAAAGAACGCTTAGTGAAAATCCTCAAGACTCATCTGGTCAAATTCCTCAAACTTGTTCTTTTCGAAAAACCTTCTGAGAATGCATATGACCTCTCCAAATTCCTCGCAACTATACTCTGTTCACAGGTACACATGTCAGCTGCTGAATCACTAGGTTCTCATCAACTTAACTCATCTGCAGCGTTCCTCGAAGAAAAGTTGCATACTTCTTCAGAGAATTCGATTGTTCAAATTCCTCAACTGAAGAAAATGGCTGATGGTAAAAGGCCACAGAAGGGAGGAAAGAGGCCTGAGGTAAATATAACGTTTGAGATCCTTGATGACATATATGCTGGGTACTGCACACCTACTGAGGAAACCAAGAATGAGCGCAAAGTGCGCAAACAGAGGATAGAGAGGATATGGGCAAGAGAATGGAGGGAGTACAGATATGTCACTCCTAAGTACATGAAGAAATTCGCACTCAATCCTCCATGCCCAAGAGCTCCATTGGCACCTGGCCAAGTAGCAGATCCCACCAGCCTCAAGCGCGGTGAGGAATATCCTAATGAATGGGCCAAGCGCCAAGGCAAGTTGGCTAAGCAAGCCAGAGAAGCGGTGAGGAAATTCAATGAAGACTCTGCTGTGGCCGCTGCCTCTGCTGAGGCCTCTGTCAAGCCGAGGAAATCCATGTCTAAGAAGCCTGCTCGTAAGCCAAGTGCTTCACCAACAGTGCCCTCACGGCCAAGTTCCTCAGCTGCGCCCTCACGGCCAGACTCTTCAAGGTCCTCACGACCAATCCCTCAAGCTGCTCCTTCAAAATCCTCAGCACCTCCTCCAAAGTCCTCAGCTGTTCTGACAAAGTCCTCAGCACCTGCGCATCTGGCCTCGTGCCAAAGGACTACAGGCATCTCCATTGCCTCTGTTGTCTCAGCAAGCTCCTCAGCTACACCAAATTCTTCATTTGGCCCCACTCTGATGAAGACCAAGGCAACTGCTGGACGAGGTCCTCGGCCAAGTCCTCAAAAGAAGCAAGTCACTTTCCAAGTGCCACCTGAAGAAGATGAAGCTGATGATGATGAACTTGTAGAAATCATCAGAGACAGACAAGTTAGGGCCACTAGAGCCAAAGGCACACCTGTGCCACTGCTTTTGGATCCCAAGCTGATCCTCGACTACATTGATCTCTGGCACAAGGACCCAAATACTCCTATGCCTGACTTCAAGCTGACGCCTGGTCAAAATCACATGCTGACTCATTTCATCCAAGAGGAGAAATGGAAATATGATCAGGCCAGGCAGATCAAGAAGGCCCAGTACAGAAAGGAGAAATACCTGAAGAACAACGTTGTCACTATGACCGCTGATGAACTTGTAAAAATCCAATCTGAAATCAAAACCCTCAGCGATGAATTCCAAGCCTACTATGCTGATTGGCAAGGAGCCAAAGTTAGATTTGTAAAGATAACTGAACAGTTTCACTTCAAATGTTGCTGCCCCAACGCAACAGGAAATTCCTTAGGCCGAAGCATCTGCTCAGCCGACTGAAGAACATGCCAGCACCGCTGATGACAATCAGGCTGCTGAAGAAAATGTGAGTTCTAGGGCTGATGACTGCATTCCAGCCACTGAAGAAATTGCCAGGGCACCCACTAGTAGTGTGCCTGAAGAAACTGAAGAACTCAGGGCAACTGCATCAGTTGTGCCTGAAGAAAATCAACCAGATTCCTCAGCTGCTCCTGCACCAACTTCAACTCCAATCCTTCCATCTGCATCAGATGTGAAGAAGACCAAGGCTGCAGAGCGTGCTGCAGTAAAGAAAAGGAAAGCATCAGCTGCTTCAGATTCTTCAGCTCTGAAGAAAATGAAGCCTATGACAAGCTCATTTGCAAATCCGATTGATGCTGTTCCCATCTCAACCAGGCCATCAAAGGACCTTGTTCCTTTTGATGAAGAATATGTGATCCCCAGCGGATCTGATGAAGAAACTCCTTCTGCTGCCTCGTCTGAACCGTTGGATGAAGAAATTGAAGTGGATAAGATCCCTTCAACACCTATCATCTCCTCGCCTATGCCTCAGTTCACAGCTGAAGAGGCTGGCGTTGAAGAAATGAAAGATGAAGATGTGGACATTGGCTGCTCCACACCCGTAATCAGTGATGAATTCTGGGAAAGTCAGCATCCAAACTCTCCAATGTTCACCCCTATACAGCAAATTCCTCAGTCCCCCACACAAACTGTTCACATGGGCTCTGAAGAAACTCATCCCACTGCATCTGTCCATGAGAAAATTCCAGCCACTAGCGCTGAAGAAACTGCTGCTGCTGAACAACCAACTATGCAGACTGCCACTGAGGAAGAACCAGAAATCCCTCAGCCTGAAGAACCCGCGATTGAGATTCCTGAGGTCGTGATGCAACTCATTGACACTCCTCTGCCAAAGCCAAAGGATCCATTCTCACGCAAGCAAAAGTTCAAGGCTGATGATTTCTTCGGCGAGCACGTATTCTTCGAAGATTATAACCCATATGACTCTGCTCGCATTAGGAAGAGGCGTTTCTGGACTGCTAGTCAAGCCAATTTCTATTCCTCAGTGCTGTTCAACAAGGAGAAGATTTTCTACCATGAGCATATTCCTCATGTGGATATGGAATCTCTGTCGTGCTTCGCACCAGTCCTCAGTGTTCTTCACGACGCTGGACTGCTCAATTTTTGCTCTGACATCTGTGATTGGAATGAAGAACTGATTCTTTAATTCTATGCAAAGTTGCACATCACCGGAAATGCTGAAGATGTGAATTCATGGGTGCTGGACTGGATGTCTGAAAACACTCACTACACTGCACCAGCCTCTGAATTGCTTCGTGCTCTACCACTCAGTCCTCCCCTTGAAGAAGCTCGCTGCATCTACAGTGAACCTGAGCTCACACATCATTACATGCAAGTGCTGATGAAGCCTTTGAAACCAGGTCAGGCACCACGAACAAAATTCCTCGTGAAGGAATTGCTGTACGTGCCCAGAACTGTCTATCGTATTCTTACGAGGACAATCAGTCCTATCAAAGGCCACGACTCATCTGATGAGGAAATTGTTGGCATCATGAAGAATCTGGTATTCAACATCGTTCATGGCATTCCTGTCAACTATCACGATTTCTTCATGAGGACTATGGCCAATGTTGCACTGTCTCCATTTGAGCTGAAGCCTTATGCACCTTGGATCATGAGATTCCTCAGGACAAGGTCTTCACTCAACTACAAAGCTGATTTCCAGAATCATCTCAGCTACTTGCCCCCAATTGAAGTCCTCAAGCAGACATATTCCTCAGTTGATGGAAAGGGCAAGGCACCAGCTGTAATTGATGAAGGCATTCGTCCATTGGATGGTCAGTTTCCCAAAGCTGCATCTTATTCCACCAATGATGACTCTGCCACACATGACTCTGCCAATGCTCCCAAGTCCACTCCTCAAGCCACTGCTCCACGCGTGATGACAGACCGTGAACTTCTGCTTAGTCTTCACCAGAAGGTGGATCGAAATCACAAATGGGTTAAGCGTCAGTTTGGTTCACTTCTTCACAACATGACTGCCACACACAATGCAGTGAAGAAAAACCACTACTACCTCCATCAAGGCTTCCGTCGCACCTGGGCAATCCTGTCTCATCTGTATGGTGAAGAAGATCTGAAGAACATGGGTCTTAATGAAGATTTTGACTGGTCTGCACCTCCACCGAAGAAATTCAAGAAGGTCAAGGTTCCTTCTCTGGTGGCCAGCTCATATTCTTCATCGCGCGACACTGATGAACATGAAGATTTAGACGACACTGCGGCAGGCCCTACAACCAATGACCCCAACAACGCTGGCTCTCCTTCATCAACTTGATTATCTTCAGGGGCGTTAGTCCTCAGTTTCGATCATTTTGGTCATTTGATGACAAAGGGGGAGAAATTTGAGTTAGTCTTCAAGCGGGTCTATTTTATCGTCCATATACAATGTTTTTTGCTAAGTTATAACTCTCGTTCTTCTGAAACTTTATTGGATCGAGTTGTAATCTTAAACCCGATGGTGCTCTGATACTTTTGATGCACTATGCTCTGATACTCTTTTCTGCATGCTTATTCCTCGTTAATATTATTGCACGCATGCTGAATTTCATCAGGCACCATATTTCATCATGCATTTCAAATTCTTCATATTATATGTTAAATGCGTGTATGAATTACAAGATATAGGGGGAGATCTCCATGATTCAACTCTTCAAGTGTGCATTGCTTCAAAAGCAAATTGCTCACTATGCACATCTTCAGGGGGAGTTCTTCTATATCTTACAATCAAATTCCTCAATATCAGTATTTACACTTCATATGTTTATCCCCATTGAAAACTTAACCTATATTGTCATCAATCACCAAAAAGGGGGAGATTGTAAGTGCATCTAGTGCCCCTTAGTGATTTTGGTGTATTGAAGACTTATAGGTTAAGGGACTAATGCGTGTGTGAGTGTACACAGGTCTATAAGTCTATGAGGAGTTTGATATTTACAGGAAAAGTTGACCCCTAAAAATGAATATCTTTGACTGAAGATTTTTGTATTTCTGAAGACTTCCATGAAGACTTTGAAAGTGAAGAAATTGGTGTGTCCTTGAAGACTTGATATTCATGCGAGGAATATGAAGCTTGAAGACTTTCGTTTTCATAGTTTTGTTTTTCTCTTTCTTGAGTCATAGGAAACACCGTACTGTTAAAGGGGGTCGAGGAAATACTAAGGAAAAATTTCCATGTGATGCTCAACTCAAAATCCTACACCTGCCAATCCCTTCGAGTGAAGCCATTGAAAATCTCATACAGTTCAGTCAATTTCTTCAGTGACAGAGACGAAGTTCTTCTGGTCTCTGAGGAATTTGTCCTGACTGAGGAGTTAGGAATTCGCCAGTGCGGATTGCCTACATAGTGAGGAACATGATAGCCCTGAGGATTTTGCTACTCAAAATTCCGACCGTTGTTGTGCTATGCGCCAGCTGTTCCAAAATATCTATCCACCTAACGGT
Organism: Triticum urartu; assembly: GCF_003073215.2. Taxonomy (NCBI): domain Eukaryota; kingdom Viridiplantae; phylum Streptophyta; class Magnoliopsida; order Poales; family Poaceae; genus Triticum; species Triticum urartu. The sequence goes on along the minus strand of NC_053027.1, from coordinate 98,050,189 downwards.
CATATCATTGAAGGGCATTTATGTCTTATCATGTCGGACTGCTCCCTAGGCTATAAATAACCGCCCCCTACAACCACTAGCTGAGAGGCTGATCCGAGAGAAACCGACAATTGTCATTTGAGAGCAACCCATCCTCTGAGGACTTTGAGCGAAGATCATCAAGTGAGGAAAAACCAAAAACCCAAAACCCAAACACCTACAAACCCCAAGTGATTGAGCATCACTGAAGAGATTGATCCTGAGTGGATCCGACGCTTGTTACCTTTGAAGACTGTGCTTCTTCCAGACGGTTAGGCGTCATGGTCTAGAGCATCCAAGAGGAATTGTGGATCGCCGGGTGACCAAGTTTGTGAAGGTTTGGAAGTCGCATGAAGACTTACCACGAGTGATTGGACGAGGTCTGTGTGACCTTAGTTCAAGGAGAATACAGTGAGGACTGGGTGTCTTGGACTAAGTGTCCTTGACTGGGTGTCCGGAACTGTGTGTCCTCGAGTTTAAATACTCAGCCGCTCCAACCAGACGTACAACTGAGACAACAGTTGGAACTGGTCTACCAAATCATTGTCTTCACCGAGCTTACTGGTTCTATTTCCTCAACTCTTTCATTTCCTCATAACTGTGTTGTATGTTTGTTCATATCTGTGTTTGAAGACTTTGACTGAAGACTTTCTCAGTTTCCTCAGATTCAATTTCTCCAGTCTGTTTGTCTTCATCCTGTGTTATCCTGTGATTACGCTTCCTGTACTCTGTGCCTGTCTTCATTTCATAATGATGACTATGCTTGTATTCTGTTATGTTTACCTTTGAGTACTTATTCCGCTGCTAGTAGTTCTTCGCTAAGGAATTTCCTCACCGGCAAATTCCTTAGTGAAGAATTTCATAAAAATCGCCTATTCACCCCCCCTCTAGTCGATATAACGCACTTTCAGTTGGATGAAGCGGCCCGGACCGACATTACGCGTACGCTTACGCGAGACTGGTTCTACTGACGTGCTTTCCACACAGGTGGCGTGCGGGTGTCAGTTTCTTCAACTTTAGTTGAACCGAGTGTGGCTACGCCCGGTCCTTGCGAAGGTTAAAACAGCACCAACTTGACAAACTATCGTTGTGGTTTTGATGCATAGGTAAGAACGGTTCTTGCTAAGCCCGTAGCAGCCACATAAAACTTGCAACAACAAAGTAGAGGACGTCTAACTTGTTTTTGCAGGGCATGTTGTGATGTGATATGGTCAAGACATGACGCTAAATTTTATTGTATGAGATGATCATGTTTTGTAACCGAGTTATCGACAACTGGCAGGAGCCATATGGTTGTCGCTTTATTGTATGCAATGCAATCGCCCTGTAATGCTTTACTTTATCACTAAGCGGTAGCGATAGTCGTGGAAGCATAAGATTGGCAAGACGACAACAATGCTACGGTGGAGATCAAGGTGTCACGCCGGTGACGATGGTGATCATGACGGTGCTTCGGAGATGGAGATTACAAGCACAAGATGATGATGGCCATATCATATCACTTATATTGATTACATGTGATGTTTATCTTTTATGCATCTTATCTTGCTTTGATTGACGATAGCATTATAAGATGATCCCTCACTAAATTATCAAAGTATAAGCGTTCTCCCTGAGTATGCACCGTTGCGAAAGTTCTTCATGCTAAGACACCATGTGATGATCGGGTGTGATAGGCTCTACGTTCAAATACAACGGGTGCAATACAGTTGCACACGCGGAATACTCAGGTTAAACTTGACGAGCCTAGCATATAACAGATATGGCCTCGGAACACGGAGACCGAAAGGTCGAGCGTGAATCATATAGTAGATATGATCAACATAGTGATGTTCACCATTGAAACTACTCCATCTCACGTGATGATCGGACATGGTTTAGTTGATTTGGATCACGTGATCACTTAGAGGATTAGAGGGATGTCTATCTAAGTGGGAGTTCTTAGGTAATATGATTAATTGAACTTAAATTTATCATGTACTTAGTACCTGGTAGTATCTTGCTTGTCTATGTTGATTGTAGATAGATGGCCCGTGATGTTGTTCCGTTGAATTTTAATGCGTTCCTTGAGAAAGCAAAGTTGAAAGATGATGGTAGCAATTACACGGACTGGGTCCGTAACTTGAGGATTATCCTCATTGCTGCACAGAAGAATTACGTCCTGGAAGCACCGCTAAGTGACAAGCCTGCTGCAGGAGCAACACCAGATGTTATGAACCTCTGGCAGAGCAAAGCTGATGACTACTCGATAGTTCAGTGTGCCATGCTTTACGGCTTAGAACCGGGTCTTCAACGACGTTTTGAATGTCATGGAGCATATGAGATGTTCCAGGAGATGAAGCAGGGCTATACATGTGTCTCCAAAGGTACTTGTTGGGTTGGCGTATTTCGAGATTAGGATTTTTCACTCCGATTGTCGAAGAGGTATCTCTGGGCCCTCTCGGTAATGCACATCACATAAGCCTTGCAAGCATTGCAACTAATGAGTTAGTTGCGGGATGATGTATTACAGAACGAGTAAAGAGACTTGCCGGTAACGAGATTGAACTAGGTATTGAGATACCGACGATCGAACCTCGGGCAAGTAACATACCAATGACAAAGGGAACAACGTATGTTGTTATGCGGTCTGACTGATAAAAGATCTTCGTAGAATATGTGGGAGCCAATATGAACATCCAGGTTCCGCTATTGGTGATTGACCAGAGACATGTCTCGGTCATGTCTACATAGTTCTCGAACCCGTAGGGTCCGCACGCTTAACATTTTGATGACAGTTATATTATGAGTTTATATGTTTTGATGTACCGAAGGTTGTTCGGAGTCCCGGATGTGATCACAGACATGACGAGGAGTCTCTAAATGGCCGAGACATGAAGATTGATATATTGGAAGCCTATGTTTGGATATCGGAAGTGTTCTGGGTGAAATCGGGATTTTACCGGACCCCCCCCCGGAGCTTAATGGGCCTACATGGGCCTTAGTGGAAATAGAGGGAAGAAAGGGGAGTGTGGGGCGCCCCCCCCCAAGGCACAAACCGAATTGGTTTAGGGCAAGGGGGGCCGGCCCCCTCTTTCCTTCTTCCCCTCTCTCTTTCCTTCTCCCAAATCCTATTCCAACTAGGAAAGGGGGGAAGTCCTACTCCCGGTGGGAGTAGGACTCCTCCTGGCACGCCCTCTCCCTGGCCGGCCGCACCCCCCTTGCTCCTTTATATACGGGGGCAGGGGGCACCCCATAGACACAACAATTGATCGTTTGATCTTTTAGCTGTGTGCGGTGCCCCAACTCCACCATAGTCCACCTCGATAATACTGTAGCGGTGCTTAGGCGAAGCCTTGCGTCGGTAGAACATCATCATCGTCACCACTCTGTCATGCTGACGAAACTCTCCCTCAACACTCGGCTGGATTGGAGTTCGAGGGACATCATCGGGCTGAACGTGTGCTGAACTCGGAGGTGTCGTACGTTCGGTACTTGATCGGTCGGATCATGAGGACGTACGACTACATCAATCGCGTTGTGCTAATGCTTCCGCTTTCGGTCTACGAGGGTACGTGGACAACACTCTCCCCTCTCGTTGCTATGCATCACCATGATCTTGCGTGTGCTTAGGATTTTTTTTGAAATTACTACGTTCCCCACAAAATTCATGCAATATGATAAAAACCCCATCTTGTTATCCTCGATGGCAACAATACAATACGTGCCTTGCTGCCCCTACCGTCACTGGGAAAGGACACCGCAAGATTGAACCCAAAGCTAAGCACTTCTCCCATTGCAAGAAAGATCAATCTAGTAGGCCAAACCAAACTGATAATTCGAAGAGACTTGCAAAGATAACCAATCATACATAAAAGAATTCAGAGAAGATTCAAATATTGTTAATAGATAAACTTGATCATAAACCCACAATTCATCGATCTCAACAAACACACCGCAAAAGAAAATTACATCGAATAGATCTCCACAAGAGAGGGGAGAACATTGTATTGGGATCCAAAAAGAGAGAGGAAGCCATCTAGCTAATAACTATGGACCCGAAGATCTGAGGTAAACTACTCACACTTCATCGGAGAGGCTATGGTGTTGATGTAGAAGCCCTCCGTGATCGATGCCCCCTCCGGCGGAGCTCCGGAACAGGCCCCAAGATGGGATCTCATGGATACAGAAAGTTACAGCGGTGGAATTAGGGTTTTGGCTCCGTATCTGATCGTTTGGGGGTACGTAGGTATATATAGGAGGAAGGAGTACGTCGGTGGAGCAACAGGGGGCCCACGAGGGTGGAGGGCGTGCCTGGGGGGGTAGGCGCGCCCCCTACCTCATGGCTTCCCTGTAGGTTGCTTGACGTATGGTCCAAGTCTCCTGGATCTTGTTCGTTCCAAAAATCACATTCCCGAAGGTTTCATTCTGTTTGGACTCCGTTTGATATTATTTTTCTGCGAAACTCTGAAATAGGAAAAAAAACAGCAATTCTGGGCTGGGCCTCCGGTTAATAGGTTAGTCCAAAAAATAATATAAAAGTGAATAATAAAGCCCAATAATGTCCAAAACAGAAGATAATATAGCATGGAGCAATCAAAAATTATAGATACGTTGGAGACGTATCAATACACCATGCCCAAGTCTTGGTCCTCTGTGTCGGCAGGTAGCGGCTCTGGATCTTGGCGTCGCCGCTGCCACTCTCTGGGCCCCTCGAGCTCCATGACCGGCGGCTCCTCCGGCAAGGAGAAGATCTTCATCGCCCTAGCAACGAGAAGGACAAAGTGCTCCCACCGGAGACGCCGCAGTAGTCATGCTTGTATGCGAAGGCAATGGTGACAGACAGATGGAGATCATGACCTTGGTCTGCCGCCGCCCTCGCCACCGCCAGTGCACATGAAGGAGGATCTGCCCTCACAGTCGCACTACCGCGTGAAGCAAGAGCTAGAGTCACCGCCTCTCCGTCATGTGAAGGCAGAGCAATAGTCCCCCTAGTGCAACTGCGACATCCAAACCAGAAGCCACATGAAGGACGAGCTGTCGTCGACGCCACACAAACGCTACAGACGCATTGACTAGTCGACGAGCGCGACTAGGCCGTGAAGGAGGAGGTGTCGTCGGCGATTGCGAGGGTGCGTGGGCACATTCTCCACTACCTCGGTGGACGCGACGGCACCGGTTGATCATTGTCATGGAGCATCATCAAGGCGGAAGACAGGGTGGCGAGGCAGGTGGCGCAGCGGGAGCGACGCAATGCGGTGTGCCGCTCGACCTTCTCCAAGTTCGACGAGGCGCCGACCTCGATTCGCGTTGTCCCCGACCTCACGGAGGTCTCGGCACTCGATCGATCACTCACCACCATCAAGATGGCTGTGGTGCTACCGCCGCCTGGTGACCGGCTAGGAGTTGTCGCTCAGCGAAATCTCCCCCGGCGTCAGCAAGGGCAAGGCTGTCAGGGCAGCCCGACCCGGGTCAGCATTGGCTGGGGCGGCCCTCCGCACAACGAGTGGCACACAATGACCAGGCAGGACTACCGCACCCCCACGCCATTCCGCCGCTCGAGGGACCACCTCGTCGATCATGACGACACGGATATCGATGGAGGTGCAACCAACCAGGACGGACACATGAGGTCACTGTCCGCTACAAGCTAGTGTGTGTTTTTAGTTGAACAACCGTTTTATGTAAATTATGTCTGAACTTAAGTGAATTTTGTCTTATTTGCATGAAGACCATTCAATTTTTTCAAATCCGCTTTGAGATGTATGCGGGCATGGTTGAATGACCGGCTCCAATATCACTAGCTGCAAACACATCCGAGGCTTTTACTAAAACAACCACTGTATTTGTTCGCCGACGGCTTAGAGATGCCCTAAACAAGTTACTAGGTGCTATCCAGTTGCTTGCTCTTTTTTCTTTCATAGAAAAGCAGTGTGTTAATTACCTATTGCAAAATCTATTTATATATAAAAAGTGCTTTATGGGGTAACCAGAAAAAAGAAAATTAGGCTAGAAAATCCCATAATAATTAGAAACATCTGGCCATCAATTTAAATTCATTAGGCGAGCACAACCAATGGATAGAATTAGGCTAGAAAATCCCATAATAATTAGAAACATCTGGCCATCAATTTAAGTTCATTAGGCGAGCACAACCGATTGATTGAAAAGATTAAAAATTACCTTCCAATGCCCTTAATAATATATATATATATATATATATATATATATATATATATGTATATATATATATAGGACTCATTTTCTGTACTCTTGGGAGTATGTACTTTCATCTTCAATATACCTCGTATATGCATTGATTATACCCCTTATCATTCTCAATATACTTCATTAAATATTCTAAGATACCTCAATACAAGTTTTGTTGAAAAAAAATATCATTTACGACCTACTTTTTGCAATATACCTTTTCACGTACAAACAAATCAGTATATACGTAAACCTTTGAAAATATGAGGCACACATGATTTTTTTTCATGAAATTCATTTTAGGGTATCTAGTAATTATTAATGAAGTATATTAAAAATAATAATAAGTTGTAAAAGATTCATCTATATGGTATATGAGGAGCGAGAGTACGTACTCTCAGGAGTACACAATCATTTTCCTATATATATATATAGGGAAAATAGATGCTACCACTAGGTGGTAGTTCTCTCTATCTTTACTGCCGTCCGATTGCTTTTAGATCCGAGCGTTCCTTAACGGGTCACGATGGAGAAAAACTGGATTTTATTTGCTCCACGTTAGTTAGTTGACCTCCCGATTTTCTTGGCTCATCCATTCGTTTTGGTCTTCTCTATATTACGATTATATCAGAACGATGCATCAGTGCACCGGCGAGTCAACGAACGACGCGAAAAGAAAGGTATGCATGATGTTCAAGTCGATTTGCATGCAGCATCCTAATTGATTTTTTTGTTGGTCTTGTTGAATTCCGACGTCGCTCAGGTCGCTCTTCGGTCGTTGGCCATGGCATGTCTTGCGTCGACGTAACCATCCCGATGCCTACAGCTGCAGCCCCGTCGTGATCATCCGCTAATGTGCGGCGCCTACCAAAGGTGCCGCCACCATCGACGTCCTTGACCTTGCGGCACCTGCCGCCACCGTAGAATATTGAATCGACCTCGTCGCCTATCCCCGTTGCATGCATGTGTGTATAAGTATGTCTATCTAATCCCTTCGTAAAATCAATTTGGAGATTTGGATGCTTTTCATTTTCCCTCACGCTGTATGCAGATCCATATGCTGGCCGAGCGCACGTCGCCTTCACTGAGAAATAGATCGAATGCATTATGGTACGGCCGACCGCCCAACCGCACCTCCGTCCCAAAACAGATCTCCCTTCTGACGCTGCAGACCATGAAATTTTTTAGCCATCATCACCATATTGATCACTGGCTTCCACCACGATGATACAGAACTCAAGTAGGTATGGACATGGTCGCAGAACAGCTGGTCGTTCAACTTGACGATGAGCAGCAAGCCAGCAACAGCAAGGCGTCCCTCAGAATGTATATGTATTCACATCTTTTTGTTTTTGCGGGAAAAAAGACTTTGTTCTTGCTAATCGATGCGTATAAATGTATCTCCCCTTATGCAACGGGTGATGTAATATGTCACATGCATGTACAAGCTGGTATACTTAACACTGAAATGCATTAACTATGGTTATAGTATATACTTCCTTGTGGTTCCCTCAAGAAAAAACATATAAGTTTTCCTTGTATATTCTGCCTACCTTTCCATCGGAAAATTAGTCTATCCTATACCATGTAAAAATTATATTACACACATACGTACATACTCGTATAAGAGTATACCCTATGGTTATGCTTATGCGGTGTTCCAAAACAGATTACTACTTCCGTCTCAGTGAATAAGTCATTCACGTAGTTCTAGATCGACGATTTAACTATCTAAATATATATTGTATGTGATAAAAAATATATATTTAGAAACTACATCCGTGTAGAAATCTAGTGATATACTTTTCATGGCATATAACACATATTTAATGCCTCAAATTGATAACTTAAAACTATGCGAATGACTTATTCACCTAGACGGAGGTAGCATTTCACATGCCTATAAATCATATGCACATGACGATATATGGACATACAAATTAAATGAACATATGCCACTGTAAGTATATATCGATACTGCCTTTTGTAACAGGAAGTATGCATATACACCAAAATACACGTTTTCCAACTATATATACTCGTCCGCACATACAATATACTCCTTTCAATTCCACACTATGTACTCCATACTCCATACTACCATACTGTATATACCCCTTTCAATTCCACTGTGTACTCCATACTACATACTACCATACTGTATACTCCTTTTAACTTCACGCCGTGCATATACTCCATGCTACAAACTATATATTCATAGCTCCCAAATATACTTTTTTTCAAACACCATGATATACTATTTTCCAAACAATATACTACATGCTGTTTTTCCAAACAATATACTATATACTACAGTATTTTCCAAACCATGTAGTTCTACTTACTCGAGCCAGAAGTATACAAGTGATTCCTCAAAAAAAATACAAGAGATGTTTGGGCCAGCACATTCAACTTATAAAAATATCTTATCTGTTCCTCAAAAAAAAATAGCAGGTTGTTGAACAAATTCTCACCATTTATTTAATTATTTAATTAGATGTTTGTTAGCTGGCGGCTATTGGATTCTTTCTCATCCACCAACCCGTTTGGCTTAGGATAAGAAGTGACACGTGGAGGACAGACGGCTAAGGGGTAACTACCACTGCTTGTAGATAAAATTTGTCATATATATATATATATATATAAAGTGCTTTATGGGGTAACCAGAAAAAAGAAAATTAGGCTAGAAAATCCCATAATAATTAGAAACATTTGGCCATTAATTTAAATTCATTACGCGAGCAAAACCAATGGGTAGAATTAGGCTAGAAAATCTCATAATAATTAGAAACATCTGGCCATCAATTTAAGTTTATTAGGCGAGCACAACCAATGGATTGACATACTGCCTCCGTTCGGAATCCATTTCTGCGACAAGTAATTCCGAACGGAGAGAGTACGTCAAAAGAAAACCTCATAGCTTTTCCCTCGATCTGTTGCATACTCGTATACGTGAAAAAAGGCAAGCTTCAAAAAAAAAGAGGGAGGCAACCTGGCAGCAGCCACGATTATCACCGAGGCCTTGAGCGCTGGCGACGTCAGTTATCACCAGAGACCGAAGGAGACGACCTGGTACTCCATCGACTCATTCTTCCAGTTATCCTCTTAAGGTATGCCGCCCCTTCCCAAACCCTAGGGTGTAGATTGGTTGATATTCAGCATCCCCATTGCTTTAATCTAAGGTGTGCCAAGACTGATTGAGGAACTCGGTTTCCGTAGAAAATCATTTAGATTCAAGATCAATTTCAGATTGGTTGTACATAGCCGCCGCGTGCGCAGCTTGGCAAAGCTAGCTTCTTCAGGTGGCTTGATATGTACATGCATGGTTAGCCGAAAACACCACGTACATTGACCTAGCATATGAGCTCAGGTGTAGAAATATACTTTCGTATTAGGGCTAGCTTGGTCTATGACGCCGCCGCACACCTAGCTTAGCAAAGCTAGCTTTAAGGAGTATCTCTTGATCAGTACATGCATGACTAGCCAGAAATTCCCTGAACATGTGCCACTGCCAACACCTGTGATAAATAAAGAAACAGAGAAGGCTTGATATAAGCCTCTGAACCACACTGCCAACACCTGTCACAAATAAAAAAACAGAGAAGGCTTGATATAAGCCTCTGAAATCCAGTGTGCATGCCCCCAAGTTAATCAGCCTTTGAAATAGATAACGTGCATGCCCCCAAGTTAATCTTGCTGGCTTTGTATCAATTGATTACTAATTCAGCTTTGTTACAGGACGTATATACCAGGAGTTGGACAGATGAATTCTTACTGTATTAATTTACAGGTACAAGTGTGCGCTCACTAGCCGGAAACAGAATGTGACTGCATTTTAAAGGATGAGGGACTGCGCCAAACTAGCAGCCATGGCCACGTCTCCTTTTATCGCGTTACTGTAGCGACGAGGGAAGGGATAAGGTCCCGAGCGCCACGTCCAGCATCCTCTCCTCTCCCTTTCCCCTTGCTCGCTTCCTCCTCCCGAGCCTCGACGCCGCCGCACGCTCCGAAGGATGAGGGATCTGGAGAAGGGGAGCAGCCGCCGGCCGATTCCGGCCCGCTCCGGCGACCCCGGCGGCCATCCAGCACCTTCCCGTGCTCTCCTATCGTCTTGCCCCCCCCCGATCCTGGTTCTGCGCCTCCACTGGCTCGCCGTCAACCTTCCCTAGCTGCTCTGCTCGACCTCGTCATCATCGTCGGTGCTCAACAGGGGAAGCACGAGCAGCAGATGCAGTTGAGCATCCGCCCGGTTGCAGCTCGGCTTCGACATATGAGAGGAGCCATGGAGGTCGTTGGCGGCGCTCGATTCGATGTAGCGCCATGGATCAATTCCTTGGGAGGGAGATGAGGGAGGGAGGGAAACGATGAGATGGAGGTGCGTCGTCGATCAGTCCCTTGAGAGGGAGGGAGGGAGGGAGGGAAAGGAACGATGAGATGGAGGTGCGTCGTCCGGCATCGGCCTGCGCTGGTGAGGTGTATTTTACCATGGGATTAGTGAGGTGTATTTATGCTTACCCCTTTTTAGTGTTTGGTAAGCCAATGGACAGCGAGCATTATGTACCATTGAAGCGATAAAGTTGTTAATTATTCCCCTGTATTCCTCAGTTAGATCTCTAATAAATTAAGAAATTGTTATTTGTCAGTAGGTTCAGTATATCATCGTCTGCTTAGACAAAATATATCATGGTCAAAGCATGTGAAATATTAGTTTTCGGTGAAAAGATGAAGGTTTCACATATATTAATGCTTTCACCTCACTTGTCATGCTGTTATGAACATCTTTTTCATGCAAATTGATAAAAGAGGGCCTACGAGTTTGTCAAGTTTGCCTTGTATGTTGAATATAATTTTCTTAGATTGCTATTGCAGTTGTATGATTGTGATCCCGGTAGGGGAAGACTGCATTTGTGTTGTTGAACTGAGATTCGCCAATGTTGTTTCATGTTTGAAGTCTGTTTGCATGTATATTGTGGAGGTTTTTGCTGATCTGAATTATGAAAATTTCTTTGTTAACATCTTGGCACTGTACAATTTATTCTTTGTCAACTAAATAGCCTCAGAGAGAAATGAGAGAAATTGTACAGTGCCATTGGCATTTTGTTGAGATTTTCGCTAAGGTGCTCCTCTCTATGTTCGTGTTAATTTCACCACCACTCACATTTACATTTGGTAATATATGAGTTTCCTAAACATTGTGTACAGATACGAGGATGAAGATTGGGATTGTGTATTTTGGATGCAATATCCCACGGATATGGCTTACCTTCCAGAGTGATAGAGTTGGTCACAATAAAATATGAACCATGTCAAAGGATGAGGTAGTATGCAGATTTACCTAGAGCTTGAGTAGATACACATTATTCAGTTCATATTTTATTCCAGTGGTTTTGCTTTCACATCACAGGCTTGTTTATATTAAATCACAAGAACTCCATGAGCTTGCTTGGTTACTCTGGAGAAGGGCATTCTTTCAAGGAGCTGTAAATTTTTTGTATACGCTCTCTGTTGGGCACTTTTTTCAGTATGTACAAGATTTCTTGAGAATGAGTGAAAAAATCGACCATCTGGTGGATTCGCTTGTTGTGTACTTCTTTTTTAGAACACTATTCCTTTTTGTGTACTGATTGAATGATCTGCTCACACAATGCAGGTACTCAGACAGAGTGAAAGTAGAGACCAAAAGTTTACGATTTAGATGATTTGGAGGTGCCATGTCAATCTTCTTACCTCCATATCAAAACGGATCAGATGATTTATTGCTTAAGGGCATGCTCTTATTCTCTTAGATGGATGATGATGAGCGATTGAGCGGTGCAACTGAAAATTTAGAGCTGGGCTTTACACACTTCAGTGGGTAAGTGAAGTTCTAGTTTTTCTTCTTTCCCCTGTTACTGCTCTGTTGTAAAGAGCAGTAAATTTTTATTAGTTGGATGTTATATTGGAATGCAGGAGTAGCATGGCAACACCAAGGTAGAGACCTAAAGAGAAGCAAAGGAGCGGACCAAGGAAACTAGAGCCGCGCTGTCGTGATGTGGGTCGTGTCGTCTTCGTCCATCTCCATGGAGGTATATATGCATATGTTAGGCAGGAAAGGAGACCGTCTCCATGGAACTCTGACTGATGTGTAATGGCTTCATAGGACCTGGCCGACGAAACTGAACATTCACTCATTGTTTTCACCTGGGATGCACCATCAGTATCAACACCGGTAAAAAGAATCCAATCAAAACATGATGTTTTTCCCTTGGCTATATGTTTATTTGAAGGAAACATTTCAATTCTCAGTGATCTATCTTTATGCTCCTTATTGCCATTTTTCCTAATGCGCCTATAGAAGTGATTTATCAGGTGTTTTGGTATATATATATTATCTTATAAGGGAATGCCAAAGTTTTTTGGATTGTGAATTCCCTTGTTAGATTCAGTTGTTTTTTTCCCTTGTGTTCATTTATTTCTCAGATTGCAGAACTGACGAGTGTAGACTAAGTGATGATGTACAGGTGTTGTTCCTCTCCCCTGATGTGTAGTGCAACTATAAATAGGGAGAGAATTGCGTGAGGAGAGCTCTCTTGCTACTGTTCTGAGCTCACTCTTTGACTAATCTAAATGCTCTCTCTGCTCACTGATCGATCAAGGAAGGCACTGAAATATCAGCAAGGACCAGCACAAAAAGAAGGGAGAATAAATGGGACCAATTAAGTTACTTGTGTTTAAGAGTACACTACTTTTCACTTTGGAGTCACACTGGTGAATGGGGCGTCGCATGATCTATGCTGGAGGTGTTCACATATAACAAGTTCACTATTTGTTCCATTGGCCAGTTGTATAATCTGTGGACGTATTTAAGTTGAACTATGCTCCTTTCTTGGTATCTGGAGACAAGATACTGGCAGTTTTTACGTTACCAGACTGTTTATTAGTTATCTGTAGTTTTGTAACACTCTCCATTGTCAATGACAGTTCAGATTCTTCAGGAAGAATGGGTCTTGTATTTATATTATTCGATTGTGCAATAATCGATAGATAACAAAAGATAGATACTTAAGAAGTTTACAGATTTGAGTATGAAAGTTTCACCCCGGTGAGTGTGGTATTGAATCATAACTCTAATTGTGGTTTAGTTTATTCTAGGTTATCAGTACATAGTATGAACACTTGCAGAGTTAAAATGGTAAAGTAGCAAAACAGTATTTTGTACTTGGTTTATACTCCATACTTCATAGCTTTATCATACCCAGTTGCTCCCTTCGCCATATATTTTTTCACGGGGCCAAATAATTTGGTAGCCGAGCAATGAGCAATGTTTGCCTCTGTTTTGTATTTGCCTCTGTTTTTTCACTAATATAATCATGTAAGCCACGGTACATGTTTCTGCCATGATTTCCTCTGGTTGGATTTCGTGGATTTAGGTGCTGAAAAATTATGGGACGTGGATGCAGGATTAAGGACATGTACCTGCACTACAACGAGAGATCTAGGCTGCTTCTTTGTGGCTTCCAAACTTGAAATGTTTGTTTGGAAATTAGTTTAGTTTTTTGTTGTGGATTCATGGCTTCTCACATGTACCCTCCTCTTAGGCCTTTAGATTCCAAAGAAACTAAATGAAGATATGGTGGTATGGTCTCAATAGTACAACTTAGAGCCTTCCATGCTTTATATTTTCTCTGAAATTTGCTCTTTATGTTAGATCCGGTGAGAAAAGACGTCTTCCAAGTAGAGGATGCAGGAGTGTTGGCCACATTTGGTTTTTGACTTGGGTGTCCAAATATTCTCACAATTGTTGGCTCCCTCTCGCCCCTTGCGTCATTGGCGTAACGAGTCATCTAGTTTTATATAAAGTGGGCAAGGGAAGCAACTTAAGCAATACAATTTGAAATGAAAAGTAATGCTGCCCATGGCCGAGTGATCTTTCTCAATGTAGCGGTGGCACCAAACGGACAGATCAACACAGCTTGGTTAAATGATGTCTTCAGGTCAGCAGCTTCTAGAGTTAAGACCATGTTACTGCCAAAGGGAGCAGAATACAAAAGAATAAAGTTCCGCATCTATATATATGGTCCTTAAATAGATCAATGAATACTATAGTATGATAGAAGCAAATATATTCAGAGTTAGGAGGGGTAGCGTTACCATGAATCATGACAATACTTAAGATAGAACTGCACCTTCCTTTATAAGGCAAATGTACTGAACTTTACAAGAGAATGCAAATTTAGAGTATAAGTAGGCACAACAAATATCACAGAATAAGATGGTCTCATATATCCTATCAGATTTGGGTCAGAAACAGGATAAATAGCATATGTGCACCTTACGATTTGAAACCAAATGAATCATTGTATAAGTAGTTTGCCGCTCTTACTGTACATGAGAACAAAAATCTTGATCAGAAAAACTATCAAGAGGTCACGCGAGACTAGAAGGCAGGCCACGACTATTGCTGTACGTAGAACAGAGAGGTTGATCAGAAAAGCTATCTTTCTAAATTGTTTGAGGAAAGCACACATAATGTTGTACAAATATTATGAAAGTTAGGTACGTTCACTAATTCAACTACCAGAAAGTTTTGTGTGTGGACAAAGCATTAATGTGTTCTCTTTATAGTAACTTTTTTTGAAACGAAGACGCTAGACGCGTCCGGCTTTAAATTAATAAAGCCACGAAGACAGCATCACAAGGTTTAAACAACGAACACACCCAAGAACCAGAAGTTTCAAAAGGCCACACCGGCCACATTTAACACAAACCATAGTTCAGAGGACAAGGCCCCAACCTAACAACTGGATGAACATCCAAACTTCCTCCTAACAGACCCACATGGAACCAAAATATAGATCGCACATAGAAGCTCAAGTCACTTGTCGAAGTCTCGGGATACTGCTGGCAATCTTCTCCATCGTGCTCCTCATGAGTTCAGCATCGCATTGTTTCCCCAGCGGTGTCCACATCTGTAAAAAAGGTGACATTTGAAAATGACGTGTTGTCGTTTTATTTTGTCTGGCAAATTACCTTTCAAAAAACATATGTATATTGGGTGCTGGGCTCTAGATGGTGGAGGTACTAGAGAACGAAGATGACCATACCAAAGAAAACTCATGTTACAAGCTAGCCCTTATTTTTCCTTTCAACATTAGAATTCATATAATTTTGTTGTTGTTGCATCATTCGCAATACTTTGACCGTTTTCGGGTAAATGTTTCTCCTTGATCAAAATCGATGTTATGATGTCAGTGAACCAGATAAAATACGTATTCTGGAAAAAGTAAATTAAACTTAGTTGTCAATTACTTTTCCATATTAATTATTTTTAGCTTTGATGAAGTTTTCTGTTACACAATTAAATCAGAAATATGGAAAAAAGATGAAATAGCCTATACATTCTAAAAGAAAAGGTAAAATTAATTTTTCGACTACTAATTTGAATTTCCTGATAGTGATACATTAGAGAGTAGAGTAAATATTGAGAAACAATGCTCAGGTATGTACAAAATCCATATCAAAGGACAAGTATTGCTGAAAAGATTTATGAAGATGATTCTGTGCAGATGTCAAAACATCCATGAGACTGAAGGTAATATTACTATATCAATTTTAGACTACATAAATAATCCTTAAATCACTTTTTCATGCTTAAATTCTTTCAGTGGCGACACACTAGTAAAAAACAGGGCTTTGGTCCAGGCCGGGTCAGCCCATTAGTCCCGGTTCTTAGTCCCGGTTCAGTTAAGAACCGGGACTAATGTGAGCATTTATCCCGGTTCGTGCGGCTAAGGCATTAGTCCCGGTTCACCTGGGCCCTTTAGTCCCGGTTCGTGCCACGAACCGGGACTAAAGGGTGCGATATCCATTAGTCCCGGTTGGAGTGCACGAACCGGTACTCATTTTCAAACTCCCCCCCCCCCGTGGACCGCCTTTTCTGTTTTAGAAAAAACAAAAGAAAATGATGGAAATGTCAAAAAATAAAATAAAATAAGTTTCCCATGTGATATGTGGTCTAGTTGTTGGGAAAATTTACAAATATGAATTTTGACTTTATTTGCAAAATCTCTCTAGAATTTGTAAAATGGGCATAACTTTTGCATATGAACTCGGATTAAAAAGTTTTTTATATGAAAAATCATCTCTCGAAAAGTTACATCCGAATTTAACGGGGGGAACCCCGTTAAACATTTTCAAAATCTCAAAAACCTAACAGAAAAAAGTTACGGGGCTTTTAAGATCTAGAGTGAAAAAAATCGAAAATTACTAGTCAAAATCTGGTCAAACAGTGGTCAATGTCATCAAACTGGTCAAACTATTTTCTAGAATATTAGTGTTACTAAATAATTATTTCAGTTATTTTGAATTTTGGTCAAATCTGGTCAAACTCTGGTCAAACTATTATTCAAGAAATATTAGTGTTACTAAATAATTATTGTTTTTTAAAACAATAGTTTCAAACTCAAACAGTGAAATGTGTCACTTCATGCTCAATCAAAATTCATGAAGGTTAATAGGATTGACATCTTACTATTGTCAGGAAAACAATAAGTGCAGACTTGGAAACGAGAGAGAATAGAACCCGGAAGTTAAGCGTGCTCAGGCTGGGGAGTGGGAGGATGGGTGACCGTTCGGAAAGTTAGATGATTTGAAATGATGAGGGGTGATTAGAGGATAAATTGAGCAGTGATGAGGGGTGATGATTACACACTAGAGGTTAAAATAATTCAGAAATTTAAAAATAAAAAAAAATTCAAAAAAAATCATAAAATTTCCTTTAGTCCCGGTTGGTGTTACCAAACAACACCAACCGGGACTAAAGGCTAAAGGGAAGAGGCATTAGTACCAGTACAACCCAATAATCAGGGCATCCGTGTATCATTATAATTTGTATAGACCTTCTTTACTGCTCAATTATTGAAACACGGTGTCTTTGGGGACTATAGCTACTCACAAATACACTAATTAGTAGTGCTTAAATTTGCTGAGTATGAATTGGGGCAAGGGACCTAACACTGTCAATGCCAAACGGAAGCACAGAAAAAGTGGAGGGGACAAAAGAAAATTAACATTTTTCACTAACATACAGTGTTTTAATTACATTATATTGGTACAATCGTACACACACAGGAAAAGGTTAAGCAAAAAAATATGACATATAGACATGAAAAGGGAAAAAGGAGACCTGTAGGTCGAAGCATGTTGCCGCTGTGGAGGAAGACAACGACTTGTCAGGCTTCCTCGAGTGGGAACAGCGACGAAGTCTGGCTTGCACGATTGAGGAAGACAACGGCCCCAATATCCTCATACAAAAGCTGAATCCATGCTGGCTATGCGAATCGAGATCCACGACCAAGGATCCCCTACACGGATGCTGACAGCGACGACACCGTGCAGATCAACGATCTCGCATCCTCCCTTGGAGCTGCTACTCGGGCCCTGCTATACATCCATCGCCGCTTACAAGCCGAGGACACAGAGGAGGCGTACGAGCCAAACCAGCCGTCAAAGACGGTCACCATGTTGCCGCACTAGCGAGTCGAGCTGCGGGGACGCCTGCAGCTGAGGACTAGCAAGCTGACGGCACAAATCAACAGAGCAAACTGGCGGGAGATTAAGAATTACCAGCGGTACCAGCCGGACCTGATTTAGTGCCAATAATTTGATCGCTAATCAAACTGCCCCCCCCCCCCCCCCCCCCCTCCCTATTTTTCAGGGTGGGCCTGCGCCCCAACTAAGGCCCAATACAAAACGGCCACATCGGACAGTACGTAAGTTACGTATAATTCGTTACGTAGGTGTAGCTTTACTCGCTTTTGGAGTGAACGGAGACAACAAGGAAAGGAGAAAGGGGATCGGGGCATCAGGCAAGAGCTACATGTGTGAAGGTGTGAGTGACAACGAAAAAAAAACTCTTTTTTGTAAGTGTACAGAGTGAGAGAGAAGATGTGTCGTCCCTGTGGGCATCTGCTTGAGATTGTGGGCCTAAAGCCCAACCGATCATACCAGCACAAAAGAATCAAGTTTTACTTCTTCTCAAAACAAAAATCATTTTTTACAAAACAACACAATATACAAAACACAAAAAATCCTAATCACCAGATATTATTACAGAAAAATATATTGCATATACATGTGTTCGGCCTAAATTATAGTATATTTTATCATGCAAACATATAGTACATTATCATATGAATAAAAAACCGTAACAAAGGGAAAAACTTGGT
This sequence comes from Triticum urartu, assembly GCF_003073215.2. Classification (NCBI taxonomy): domain Eukaryota; kingdom Viridiplantae; phylum Streptophyta; class Magnoliopsida; order Poales; family Poaceae; genus Triticum; species Triticum urartu. Next base: position 98,031,776 of record NC_053027.1, on the reverse strand, counting down.
ACTCATATTTAGGCCCAGTTCTTTTGAGGTGTGGCTTCTGCATAAGCTGCGGTGGGAATAAGTCATTGATAAGCTGCAATGGAAATAAGTCCCCTAGCATAAGCCATCCAGTTCTTTTGTCCAAGCTTATGTTCTGGGTCTTTGATGAAAAGTCTACAATACCCCTAAAATGTAATTGTACGATTTAACTGCAGTTTCTGTGAATTGTAGCAGCAACTTGGACAACTTCATTCGTACTCTCTTGCACTTGCAAAAGGTATAGCAGGACCAAACCAAACAACAATCAAAATGTTAGTGTTTGCATACAAATTTCTAAACATTCACTAGCAACATTTATCCTTTTTTTACAACAGATAGAAACTTGGACATGGCCAAAAACTAAGGTGCAGATGAGCACTGCACGTCCTGAAGATATGTCAGCAAAATTCATATGCATCTCTGAAATAGAATTTGAAATAGGCAAAGAGAATACTACTCCTAATCGCCATGAGATTGTCAAGCATTTGCTACTCGATGGACAATCAGAGAACTAGCAGTGGGTGGCCATGGCGTCCAGAGAAGTGCAGATGCCGGGCGTCAGCGCAGTGCGTTGACGACGACGGCGACGAACCAGGGGCGTCTCAGCCATGGAAGGAGAGTGGGGCAGAGTGGGGCATCGGGGAGGAGCAGCCGCCGTCGATATCAGTGGAGAAGGGGGTCGGCGTCCATCCAGTCGAGCTCGGAAGCCGACGTCCACGGGCGCCGGAGGCGGGCAGCCGTCCTGCTTGACAAAGGGGTCTGTGGCGGCGGCTTGAGGCGGGTCTGGCAGCGGCGGCTTGAGGCACGGCCAGCGGGCGGCGGCTTGAGGCGCAGCCAGCGGGCGGTGGCTTGAGGCGGGGCCGCCGGCGGCGGCTGGAGGCGGCGGCAGCGGGGAAACCCTAATCGCGGGAGGAGAGGGACGACAGGGGCGCGGGGCGTTGCGAGCAATTTTTCTTCGGGACTGGTACACTGGAGGGGCGCGGTGGCATTTCCTGCGTAATTGTGTTCAAGTGCGAGGGCAAAGGAATATACCGTTTCGTTTTTTAAGTGATTGCCGCGAGAAGCCGCGGGAAGCTGCCATACCCCCAGCTTTTTTCCATTGTGAAGGGAAGGGCTGAGGAAATAAGTTAAGCTCCATCCCTAAAATGAGTTCTTTTGGGCTTTTGGCTTATTTTCACAATAAGCTGAAATAAGCTGCAAAAGAACTGGCCCTTAGATGGGTATGTACGATCATATTTGTTGTCATCATTTCCACTCAATAGTAATACACCCCCTTTTTTCATTGCAAAATAAATTACACCCCCTTGATATTTTATCATCATGTCAATACTTAGGTTTTATCCATATTCTCCAATCATATGTTTTTGACATAATTTATATTAGTAAATATGTGTAATCATATGTTTTTCATAAATAAATTGCTTTTCCCACTCATAATTTGTTGTACCATGGAAATGATTTCATATATGCATTCTCTACTTGAAATACGACGGCCCAATTGAAACTACGGGCAATCACATTTTTCTTCCTTCCAACTTGACAAACCGCAGGTAACACAGAGATTGCACATCTATTTCTCCCTAAAAAAAGGTGAACTACTAAACAGTTTAAAATTAAAAATAGAGAAAACATCATAATGCCAAAAAATGATATGAATTGTAAATTTTACAATGTGATTAATAATTAAAAATACATTTAGTACTGTTTGCATAATAAGCACTTAAATGACAAACATATATATTTACATGTCAATGAGAAAAAATACCTAGAAAAAACTATGTTAAAAAGAGACTTATATTTGTAAATTTCAACACATTTGGTCTCAATGTGTCCTTAGAAAAAAAATGAAATAATATGTTCTCGTATTGAAATTTCTAAAGTTTTTATTCGGCGGCGGCCAGAAGGCGGGCGCGAAGTCGCGGCTCCGCAGCATCTAGCCTTGCGGCCAACGGGATCTCGGCCGCGCGACCGACGAGCACTTCCGCGGGAGGACTAGGTACGCTTCCTGAAGCGACTGATTGCGTTAGCAAAATCTGATAGGTTACGGATGATGGGTAATATTTTTGTTTGTGATAGCAAAATCTGATGGATTCTAGATTCTTTTTCCCGTTATGTCCTGCTTATAGTTGTATGTGGACAAAATTAGATTGATTATTTATTGGTGACATATGCTGGTTGACTGGCTGACTGTTGTCAAAATCTGACCGTGCATGTGCTTGTGCTGTTGTGCTTCTTTTGGCTCAACGGTAGTGCCCTTCTGCAACATCGGATAGGGTATGACGAACTTGTCAATTTTCGCATCGGAAGTCTGTCAAAGTGCCTTGACTTAACGGTCGCGCCATACATGGCAAAGTTAGAAGAAACACAAACCACGGGCAGACATTTTCATAAATAGCACTAAAGCAATGTCATTGAGCAAGTTTGAGCTGTGATGAGGGAATTGCACAAACCACCACCTATTGGGGCTAGTGTTACACAAAACACCTACTTTACGGATTTGTTGCGGAAAACACCACATATTAGTGTAATACATTGCAACTAGGTCTAATCTAGTGTTTGGATACATTGACATAATTCCAGACAAATGGGTCCCGCTTGTAAGTGCACATGTGGCAATAAAACCGGCCACATCACCAACATATTGGACTGTCATTTTTCTGAAAATGTCTAATTGTTTTGCATTTTTCTGAAAATGTCAAATTCCGAACCAAAAAATCGAATGGGCTAAATAAAACTTCCGTTATCTAGCAAACCATTGATCCAAATGGGGTAAAACTTTCCTAGAATAGTACTGTACACATTTGAAATTTACTGGAATTTTTTCACATATTCTGAAATTGTTAAATCTTGAACCATAATTTGAATGAAACAAGTTCGGCATGTGCTTCTTTTCGCTCAGAACCTTCAACAGATTGTAGTCCTAGCTATGAACTTGCCTTTCTGCAACATCGGATAGGGTATGACGAACTTGTCAATTTTCGGATCATCCGAAGTCTGTCAAAGTGCCTTGACTTAAGGATTGCACCGTACATGGCAAAAATAGAAGAACACAAACCACGGGTGACATTTTCATAAATAGTACTAAAGCAATGTTATTGAGCAAGTTTGAGCTGTGACTGGTAGCATCTTTATAATATTTCTACTTATCAGAACTCAGCTGACAAGTCTTGTTCGTTCGCAGGAGGAATCAGGATGGCAACTGTTGGAGCAAGCACAGCCACCAACCAAGTTGAGCAAGCTGTCTGTGTGCACAGTAGCAGTGGGCGAGACACTCAACAAACCTGTGTCCTGTCCTGGGAGTCGTTGAATGCTGATATGCTGGAGCTGATCGCTGAACGGGTACTCTCTAGCGACCTGCTGCACTACGTCTGGTTCCGCGCGGTGTGCAAAAAGTGGCGTGCCGCCACTCCTTGCCCGCTCGGCCATGGCGTGGTAGACCCGCGCTTTCACCCACGGCAATGGATGATGTTTCCGGAGGGCAACGGGCTTCACCCCGGCCACGCTGCATTGGGCGGCTACATCCGCTTCCTCAACATCGACACCGGCATCTTCATCCGTGTGCACCTGCCGTGCTTCGAGGATCACTCCGTGCTCGACTGCCCTGACTGCCTCCTTCTCCTGCAGCGCAAGAAGGACGCTGCTATCTGCCTCCTCCACCCCTTCACCGGTGATGTTGCCGAGTTCCCTCCCCTTGCCTCCCTCTGCTTGTACATGAGCAAGTTCGGTAGCTTTCTGCATGGCCCTTACGATCTTCGAGACTTCGACTACGGATGGTCCACGCGGCTGTCTCTGTCCATGTGGGTGGCAGTGTTACCATCATGCTCGCGCTCAGCCACGCCGAGCGCATGGCATACGCATCCACCGGTGACAAGCACTGGACTCACACAAGCTGGATGATGTGTGGCATGAGGACAGCATTGCCATTCCGTGGCAGCCTCTACATGGTGAGGAGCTCGAAAAACAAACCTTCACACATCATGCGTGTTGATCCACCAGACAGCTCCAGTTCCTCCTCGTGGCCGTCTACACCGCCACAAATGATCGCGACATGTTCAGCTATGCCTAAGCCTTACCTGGTGGAGTGTGATTCTGAACTTCTTCTGGTTGGCTACACCCACAGAAAGTCCCGGCTTTTGGTTTTCCGGCTCTCTGACCTCCTGCTTGGAGTTGTTGCCATGCCATTGACAAGCATCGGTGACCACACCCTCTTCATTGGCACTTGGAGCATGTCCGTCAACTCCAGGAACTCCGTCACCTTTCTCAGCCCACCTAACAATGGCCAACTGCAGCAATATGATCTGGGCAGGGGTACCTGGTCGCCGCTATGTGATGGAAACTTCCGCAGTGCCTGCGGCCCCATGCCAAGGCCATACAGTCTTGTCCACCACATTGTCAGTTGTTGCCAGCGTCTTTACTGGATCAGTGGACACATCTGGACCCGCCACCATCATTCTGATCCTTGTTGCCCACGTCTTCTGCAGTGATCAGTTGAAGGCTATTCATCTTTCCAAGATCTAAGTTAAGTTTGAATGTCTCTGCTTTGCAGGTGATCACACAGCTTTATGTGGTTCGAACACATGGCTACAGATGGTTAAGTATTGTATAAGACTTTTTAGATCACTAAAGCAGTGACCTAAAAGTCCTATATTAGTTTACACAGGTAGTATTTGGCTGTGTGTTTTGCCTCTACACTCTCTGTCTCTGTCTACTTTTGTTCAGACATTTGAATCTAATTTGGATGAATTCGGAAATATGCTGGGTTGTGCTTTTATCATGCTGGGAAACACTGCGTGACATATACTGCTGGGTTGTGCCTTTATCATTTGGAAATATGCACTGTGATGTGACTTCCACTTGTGGTACTTGCTGAATATTAACTCTTTAATCTTGATGACGCTGAATTGCACGTTTGTCATGCCAGGTGCTCTAAATTGCCTATGTAGAGTTGTGTTTACTGCTATGATAAACTCTGGTCCAACTTACTGCTATGATAAACTCTAACAGTACACAAACCCTGATAGATACATCCGACTGAAAAGAGAGAAATATCTGACACGTTAACAGGCAAATCTATTCTAGATAATGCTCCAAGGTGAAGTGAAGTTCGGATCATCCTTGTCTTCTGCTTCATGATGCACCTTGCAACAATAAATTGATTTCAGGTGAGTACAAACAAATTTAGCAGATTTATATGGCAGAGCATCTAGGTTCATTAAGCTATAAAATATAAATTTTGACCTGGTGATGAAATCACTGGCACTTTTGAAAATCTTCGGTTTCTTGAGATAGGTGATTGCCCATTATTTGGAAAAATACCTTTCTGGATATCAAAGCTAGCAAATTTAAAAATACTAATATTGTCTAACAATCAGCTCACTGGATCAATACTAGCCTGGATCAAAGCTCTAAGCTACGTCTTCCATCTTAACAACAGCCTCAAGGGGGAAATTCCAACAGCATCGACGGATATGCCAACTCAAAAGTCAGCGAAAATAGATGCCAATTTGAACCCAAGGGTCTTCATACTGCCTGTTTTATCCAGCTCTATCGCATCATATTGCCAACCCCTCACTTTCCCTAAATTGCTGGATCTAAGCAACAATAAGTTCACAGGTGAGATCCCTTTGGAGATCGGTCAGCTGAAAGCCCTCCTTGCATTCAATTGCAGCTTCAGTGACTTAACACGGCAGATCCCAGAATCAATATGCAATCTCACAAACCTGCAGGTCCTAGACTTGTCCAACAACAATCTCATAGGTGCAATCCCAGATGCATTGAACAGCCTGCACTTCCTTGCAGCGTTTAATGTTTCTGGCAATGATCTAGAAGGTCATATTCCCTCTGGAGGCCAGTTCAACACATTTGAGACTTCTAGCTTCGCTGGGAATACAAAGCTATGCGGGTCTATGCTCAGTTTTGATAGCAGGAAAAACACAACATGTATCTTTCATTTGCATGGCAATGACTGCTGTTTTCTGAAAACCCTATTAGTAAGAATAAATATCACAGAACCAGAACTTATGGATTGGCGTATCAAGTTACCACACCTAAAAAGAACCACAGAATCACAACTTTTGGGACAAGGTTGTTTCACAGCGCTCAAAGAATGTCTCGGACAGTTCACAACAGCAAAATGGACTGCTCTACACTGATCAATGACAGGAATAACTAGGAAGAAATCCCACATGAAAGCATAGCTAAGGGCACAAGCATTCAATGACAGGATCCATGCTGGCATGAGGTTGCAGTTTTACTTTTTCCTGTTCCTGCAAGTCTAGAATCAAAGAGGTCCTTACCTGTGTTGATTGGCTATGAATTGTGGCTTGGCTTGTACTTCCAGGAATCGTTTCCCATTGCTAAAGAAGATAAGTATTTCGTAGAAAAAATAAAAGTCCACACAGCATGAATAGCTTAATTATGGATTAAAATTAATAAAGTGAGACTGATTCTTGTTAAATTACAACTATAGGAAGAAATAAATCTTGACTATGGGTGAGAACGAGATGAGATTGCTTTTTATTCAGTCTAAGAAAAAAAAGAACAAGAGACACCACTTCTTTATTATGCACAATTAGATAACATGGCACATAACTTCAGTTTCCTGCTGATTCAGTTGCACCTAGTGGGTGTATTTTTATTAAGAAAGGAGAAGTCGTTTTCAATAAGTTGTAAAACAAGTATCAGACCTGCTGAAGTGTAAAAAATGCATGCATTGTTCAGCAACGACCCCTTCACATCAAACTGGTAAGCGAAACAGACAGATTAGGTATCAACAAGACAATTCCTGCTTGGAAGTCAGACTCACCAATAAACTACAGTAGATAACCCAATTTTTCTTTTTATCACTAACGACCGGAGACTGGATCAAACAAAATGGAGACCAGAGCAGGTTGTTCCTTTCCTATCTTGCTCTTTCTTCATCAGATAATTTAGCACTTCATCCTGGGAGACCAAAGCTTAAGCCTCTGGTTTCCAAGCTAGGTTCTCGAGAAAACTATGAAGTCACTCAATCGCTCGCAGAGGAGCCGATTTCCCATACCTTTCTTTGGTTTGGCTCTTGTACTACTGGTCTTCTTGGCTTCTCCCACCAGATCCTGCACAGAGCAGGAGAAGAGTTCCCTTCTCCAGCTTCTTGCTGGGCTCTCGCAGGATGGTGGTCTCACGGCATCATGGCGGAGCAACACGGACTGCTGCAGGTGGGAAGGGATCAGCTGCAGCCTGAATAGGATGGTCACTGATGTTGTGCTAGCTTATCGAGGGCTCGAGGGGTCCATTTCGCCGTTTCTAGGCAACCTCACCAGCTTGTTGCGATTCGATCTCTCCCACAACTTGCTGTCTGGTGGCTTACCGCTAGAATTGTTGCAGTCCAGCAGCATCCTTGTCCTTGACGTCAGTTTTAACCGCCTGACAGGAGGCCTGAGTGAGCTGCCATCTTCCACCCCTGCGCGGCCTCTGCAGGTACTAAACATCTCGAGCAACTTGTTTACAGGAAGATTTCCATCCACTATATGGGAGGTGATGAAGAGCCTCGTTGCCCTCAATGCCAGCACCAACAGTTTTACCGGGCAGATGCCAACTATGTCTTGTGTTAGCGCGCCATCTTTTGCAGTGCTTGAGCTCAGTTTTAACAAATTCAGTGGAAACATTCCTCCAGGACTCAGCAATTGCTCCCTGCTGAAATTGCTCAGCGCTGGCAACAACCACCTCAGCGGAACACTTCCAGATGAACTCTTCAAGGTTACCACATTAGAGCACCTCTCGTTACCTTTCAATTGGTTAGAAGGAGAGCTCAAAGGCATCATCAATCTAACAAATCTGGTCACCCTTGATCTTGGGAAGAATGAGTTCAGAGGCAACATACCAGAATCTATAGGTGAGCTGAAGAAGTTGGAGGAGCTTCTCTTGGATCACAACAGCATGTCAGGGGAGCTTCCGTCAGCGCTGAGCAACTACACAAACCTCGTAACGCTTGACCTCAAGGTAAACCATTTTAACGGAGAATTTACCAAGATCAACTTTTTAAGCCTGCCCAATCTAAAAATATTAGATATTCTTTCCAACGACTTCACTGGCACAATTCCAGAAAGCATATACTCCTGCAGCAAGCTAACCGCACTACGGCTATCTTTCAATCATTTCCATGGCCAATTGTCAGAAAAGATAGGCAATCTGAAGTCTCTCTCGTTTCTAGCACTTGTTAACCTCTCCCTTACGAATATCACAAGAACACTTCAGATCCTTGGGAGTTCCAGGAGCCTCACCACTATTTTTATTGGGTTCAATTTCCTTCATGAGACCATGCCAGAGGATGACAACATTGGTGGTTTTGAGAATCTTCAGGTTCTTTCTATGAATTATTGTTCATTGTCTGGAACATTACCTGGTTGGTTATCAAAGCTCACCAAGTTGGGGATGCTATTTTTGCAAAGCAATCAACTTACTGGACCAATACCTGACTGGATCAGCAGCCTAAAGTTGCTCTTCTATCTAGACTTATCAAACAACAGCTTTACGGGGGAAATTCCAACTGCCTTAATGGAGATGCCAATGCTAAAATCAGACAAGACTGCACCGAAGATCTTCTCTGAGCTGCCTCTTTATTTTTTCAGTCCATTTGTCGAATACCTCAAACCTGGTGCTTTTCCAAAAGTGCTCAATCTAGGCATCAATAATTTCACTGGTGTGATCCCAGAGGAGATCGGTCAGTTACAAGGGCTCCTTTTACTCAATTTGAGTTCCAACAAATTATCTGGAGAGATTCCACAACAGATAGGCACCTTGACGAACCTGCAGCTGCTCGACTTGTCCAGCAACCATTTCACTAGTACAATTCCGGCCACACTAAACAATCTGCACTTCCTTCCAAATTCAACATTTCTAATAATGACCTCGAAGGCTCTATTCCAACTGTGGGCCAGCTTAGCACATTTCCAGATTCTAGCTTTGATGGAAACCCAAAATTGTGTGGTCTGATGATTGTAAACCATTGCGGTTCAGCAGAAGCAGCTTCAGAGTCCATCATCTCCAGAGAACAAATTGGCAGTAAGGTCATCTTTGCGATCGCCTTTGGTGCTTTCTTTGGCGTAGGAGTCCTATATGATCAGATGGTCTTAGCCAGATATTTTGGCTAAAACCTTGTAATTGTTATCCACCACCCAAACCATGACGCGATCTCCGGTGGTCATCAGTGGCTCCAGCTCCAGCCCTAGCAAGATTGACATCCCTGCTAAACCTGCTATCTTGACGTTTGCTCTGTACTCCATGTAACAGGAAAAATGATTAGTTAGTGAGCAACGTCAACAGTGTGTAAGCATATTGTTTTTGTAGAATGTTTAACTATTTGTTAAGTACTTAATTCTATACATACGCATAGGCTGATGAATGTTTCTATTTGTTAAGTACTATTTGGAAGTTGGTCAGAGTACAACACATAACAAGCAGAATCGCGAAGCAGACATAAGTAATCTGCAGTGTAGCACACTCACATGACACTGAGATTTCAGAGCAACATGACGGATTTAACCGATTAAGCCAGACCGGTGCGTTAACAGATCGATCAAGGGCAAAACCGGAAGGAACCTAAAGCTCGATGCAGTTGCCATCAAACTCCAACCCAGGATCGCAATTCTCCGCAGCAAACAACACACGCTAAGAGAAAGAAATCAGAAATGTCAACGAAATTAGTACTACAATGCACATGAATTAAGCAGCTGCTCCGTGATTTCTACAATACCTCGGATAACGGACTCACTCGGACATCGGGCCTGCATAGGATCTTCGATCCCCTGCCTGCCTAGTTTCCTCCTGCCCACAGAGGCGGGAGCACCAGTCCGCCAAGCCGCCGCACGCCGCGGTGCGGCCTTGAGCTGCTGAACCCCTTTGTGTGGTACGCTTTGATCTCATCTCCCTCGACCTGCCAAATCGCCCAAGCATAAAGCCATGCACAGGTGGTGTAACTAAATAATGTTGCGGCGTTTGGAAGTTCTTTTGCAGAAAGACTGGATACAAAAAGGGCTGTTCCGCATTTCGACAAACACTTTCTGGGCAAAGACCGGCTGCCCTCTCCCACGCCACAGCAGACGCAGACCCCTGCTACTCCCGCAACCCCTCCACCTCAGCCTGCCATGCGCGCACAAAAGAATGTGCTCACGGTGATCAAGCAGTTCACGGAGCTCATCCAAAGGATTGGAACCATGACACAACCATGGTGCCCCAGGCACTATCATCGTCACACTAGAGACCAAGTGCCCCAAGGAGCTTGGCCACCACTGTCCTGTTTATGCATTGGGGGTGTTTGTCAGAATGCCTCTTCTCTAGTGTGACGATGATAGACTAATCCTTTGCCGATTAGGTTGGCTGGAGCCTGAAGTTTGAGAAACATGCCACCACACCAATTACCTGGAACCAATGCGCCCCCAAAGGCACTGCAAGCTTATACAACTCGTGACTTAAGTGTAGCTGGAGGATTCTGCTGCACTCTGCCCTGCACAATTGAGGTGGACGTACGAAGACATCCATCTTGTTGCTGTAAGTGATCAAAAGATGAGAAGTGTCGTTACATTGCACGTTTCAGTGATTGAACTGGTAGATTTTTGGATGCGTTTCAAGAAGATTTGACATACTTTAGTTGCATTATGAAATTGTTACTCATCCATTCCTAGAACTACGATTCTGGTCTAACTAATAGTTAGGTTGCATATGATTTTCATCTACCAATCCGTCCACCCTCATCCATCAATCTGCCTGTTCGTCGCGCAGTGCTCAGTGGAGGCACTTCAGCACGAGCTGACCTCAGAAATAGTAGTGCCAAGTCAAAAAAAGAAAGAAAAAGAAATAGTAGTGCCTGTAGTTATCAAATCAGTTCCAGTGATCAATGAAAAAGAGGATAAATGTGTGCTGTCTGTTTGCCGGAACCATCAGCAACCAGGATTTCTGGGCTGCTCTGCCTTGTGATGACTGGGAAGGCTTTGCCTTACCCAGATTTGGATGCCCCCAGCTGAAAGCATAAAGGGCGTGAATCCCCCTAATCAACTAGGGTGGCCATGCCACACACCTTTGACCTTCCTCCATCGCGTCTTGGTCCAGCTCACCAAACCCATCGTGTTTGGGGCGAAGTGAAAACATTTGAAAGATACACCTACAACAACTGGAAAGGAATTGAAGAGGGAAAACATCAAAACAATATCAAGCAACACAAGAAAGCAATTCAAACCCATATGATTTTTTCTTACGCTGGTTATTTGATTCGTAGGATTGTAATACAAAGATATTAAAGATTCTTGGTGCATCTACTAGATGCTATTGTTTTGTTTAAGAAAATGGACGTAGCTGTCATCAGATAAGTTGTAAAAAGTTCAGACCAACTCTAGTCAAACCCAATCTAACCCAACTATATATCTGATGTGTGATAGCTTCAGCACTGTCTTTTCTGTATACACGAGTTGCACTTATTGACCATGCAATGACCACTTACAGCTGATAGCTATTTTAAACTTAAATTGCACCTATTCCATCAGACATGATAATCTAAATTGCGAGAAAATGCATACAATGTTCAGTAAGCACCTCTTCACGTTCCTCCACGTGCTCTTCTCCAAATCATGTATGTGCATCGACCCTGACATCAATGACGGGATGTGAATTGTAGAATGGTAGAAGAAAAGGTCAGATTAAGTATGAACACACCAATTCATGCTTCGGAGTCAGACTCATGAACAAATTATAGTGGACACGCAATAGTAACTAATCCTTCACCCGAATTCTTTTTTCACCACGATGACCAAAACAGTTCAAACAAAACCGAGACCAGAGCAGGTTATTCCTTTCCTCTCTTGCTCCTTCATCAGAAACTAGTACTTCATCCTGGCAGATCAAAGCTTAAGCCTTTGGTTTCCAAGCTAATTTCTCAAGAACCATGCAGCTACCCAGTCACTCACACAAGAACCGATTCCTCATACCATTCTTTGGTTTGACTGTTGTGCTACTAGTCTCCTTGGCTCCTCCCACCAGTTCCTGCACGGAGCAGGAGAAGAGCTCCCTTATCAAGTTCCTTTCTGGGCTCTGGAAAGATGGCGGCCTCACGGTGTCATGGCGGAGCGACACAGACTGCTGCAGCTGGGAGGGGATTACCTGCAGCCTCAATAGAGCGGTCACTGATGTTTCACTGGCTTCTCAAGGTCTTGAGGGGTCCACCTCGCCGTTCCTTGGCAACCTCACCAGCCTGTTACGTCTCAACCTATCGCGCAACTCGCTGTCTGGTGGCTTGCCACTGGAATTGGTGTCATCCAGCAGCATCATTGTCCTTGATGTCAGTTTCAACCGCTTGACAGGAGGCCTGCACAAACTGCCATCTTCAACCCCTGCCCGGCCTCTGCAGGTACTGAATATCTCGAGTAACTTACTTACTGGGCCATTTCCATCCACCATATGGAAGACAATGAATAATCTGATAGCACTCAACGCCAGCAATAACAGGTTTACTGGGGCGATACCAACTTATTTCTGCAATGGCTCACCATCCTTAGTTGTGCTTGAGCTCAGTTTCAACAAACTCAGTGGCAGCATTCCCCCAGGGCTTGGTGGTTGCTCCATGCTGACAGTGCTCAGAGGTGGCTACAACAATCTCAGTGGAACACTCCCAGATGAACTCTCCAATGCGGCCTCATTGGAATGCCTCTCTTTTCCTAACAATTATTTACAGGGTGTTCTTGATAGTGCATGCATATTCAGCCTCAGAAATCTCCGAACCATTGATCTTGGAGGGAACTACTTTAATGGCAGGATTCCAGATTCTGTAGGTCAGCTCAAGAGGTTGGAGAAGTTCCAACTGGGCCACAACAACCTGTCATGAGAGCTGCCACCGACACTGAGCAACTGCAAAAATCTCATAAGAATTGACCTTAGGAGCAACTACTTCAGCGGAGAACTTACCAAGGTCAATTTCTCCAACCTATCCAGTCTAAAAACTTTAGATCTTTGGTTAAACAACTTCACTGGTGTAGTTCCAGAAAGCATCTACTCATGCAGCAATTTGACCGCGCTGCGGCTAGCAGCAAACAATTTCCATGGAGAACTCTCACCGAGAATAGGCAACCTGAAGTATCTCTACTTCTTGTCACTTGGCAAAAATAATTTCACAAACATCAGAAATGCATTTCAGATCCTTAATAGCAGCAAGAAACTTAGCACCCTGCTTATTGGGAGCAACTTCAGAGGAGAGCTCATGCCACAGGATGACAGAATTGATGGCTTTGAGAATCTTCAGGTTTTGGACATGGATGGTTGCCAATTATCTGGAAAAATACCTCTATGGATATCAAGGGTCACGAATTTGGAGATGTTAATTTTAAGAAGCAATCAACTCACTGGACTAATACCAGGCTGGATCAACTCCCTAAACCATCTCTCCTTTATGGATGTGTCAAACAACAACCTTATAGGAGAAATTCCATGGAGATGGCTCCTTTCTCTTCTCTCCCTTCGTCCCCCCGCTCCCCGCTCCCCTCCTCCTCCCCTGCCCTTGCCGCTGCCCATGCCCCCCCCCCGGTCTTCTGCGGGTCGGGTTGGCTCTCCTTGCTCTTCTACGGCGGCGCCCTTCCCTGGTTCGCGTTTTTGGGCGCTGGGCGACTCGGTGGAGTCGGATGATGATTCAGAGGTGTGCGCTCCCTCGATGGTGGTGCCGGTGGTGCCGTCCGTGCCTGCGGCGGGCCGCACCCGAAAGTTTGCTCCGGGTGGCCGGGGCCAGCCGGTGTCGTTTCCCTCTGGGTCGTCGGGGTGGTGGTGTGTTGGTCGGCGCCGGTGGCGGGCGGGTCGGGGCCCGGCTCCTTCCCCTGATCGTGGTCTCCTCGGTCCTTCCCCGTCCGCTGTGATGTTGGGTTTGGTTGATGTGGCGTCTCCGGTCGCTGGTCCTGTTCGCCCTCCTCCTCTTCGGCCAGGGCCGGTGACGGTGGCGGTGGTCGCGCCGGCTAGTGCGGGGGCGGTTGGTGGCCAAACCCTAGATCCGGTTGGCGGCACCTGGTCCGACTCGGGCTGGGCCGCCCGGGCCCCCGGTTCTGTCGTCCCTCGAGTCTTCCCCCCTCCCGTCTGTGGGCCCGGGGCAGCTGGTTGTGGCCACTGCTTCGCGTCCGTCCCCCTCCCGGGCCTGCGGCCCCGTTTCGGCCCATTCGGCCCTCTCTGGCCTGGCCTGTTGTGGCTATTTATGGGTGCGCCGCGGTGCCTCTCCCCCCTTCCTAGGGTTTCCTGCTTCCACCGCCGATATCCGCAGGGCACATCGCCCTATCCGCCACTTCTCTAGATCCGCTTCCTCCCCACCCCCTCTCCTCCTCTCCTTCGCTGAAGTGATCGCCATGGACAAGTCTAGGGGCTCCTCCTCCGAGGCCCTTTCGGGTAGCAAGCGGGCCCGTGAAGCTTCGTCGGGCGATGGTGTTGATCTGGCCTATGAGGCGGAGCTGCGGTCGAAGCTCGAATCTGAGCGGGCGGTGCGCGTGCTGCCGGGCGAGCGGGAGGATTGGGAGGCGGGGCCAGAGTGTTCCGCCGCCAGATCTGGGGCAGCGCTCCCTGGATCTGGAGGTGCGTCGGGGTCGAGGCTGGATCCATGGTAGGCCGCTGCTGCTTCGGCTGGCGGTGGCTCCTCCTCGTCGGCGTCGCGTCCTACTCCGGCCAAGGGCCCGGTCCCTCCGCCTCGGCCTCCCCCTCGCTCGTTTGTGGTGGGCGCTGCCTCTCGCTCGGGGTCGCGCTTCGGGCCTGGCTCTTCCTCTTCGCAGGCTGGGGACCAGTGTCCTCCTTCCTCAGCTTCGAGTGCCCCTTCTACGCCCCGTGGCGATGGCATCCTGCCGCCGCCGCCTCCCCCTCCTCGACAGCATCCTGTTCCCTCGGGCCCTTCTTCGACCCTGACTTGTTTCGCTTGCCACCGCCCGAACCACTTCCAATCTAGATGCACTAACCCACCCTTCTGGGTTAGTTGTATGTTGTATGTTGATAGGACTATGTATTGGAGGGCAAGAGTGACAGAAGGTTCAACCTAGCATAGAAATTGATGCATACGGGATTGAAGGGGTACCAATATATCTTAATACTATGGTTGGGTTTTACCTTAATGAACATTAGTAGTTGTGGATGCTTGCTAATAGTTCCAATCATAAGTGCATAGAATTCCAAGTAAGGGATGACATGCTAGCAGTGGCCTCTCCCACATAATACTTGCTATCGGTCTAGTAAAGTAGTCAATTGCTTAGGGGCAATTTCGCAACTCCTACCACCACTTTTCCACACTCGCTATATTTACTTTATTGTTTCTTTATCTAAACAGCCCCTACCTTTTATTTACGTACTCTTTATTATCTTGCAAACCTATCCAACAACACCTACAAAGTACTTCTAGTTTCATACTTGTTCTAGGTAAAGCAAACGTCAAGCATGCGTAGAGTTGTATCGGTGGTCGATAGAACTTGAGGGAATATTTGTTCTACCTTTAGCTCCTCGTTGGGTTCGACACTTTTACTTATCGAAAACTGTTACGATCCCCTATACTTGTGGGTTATCAAGACCTTTTTCTGGCGCCGTTGCTGGGGAGCAATAGCGTGGGGTGAATATTATCGTGTGTGCTTGTTTGCTTTATCACTAAGTAATTTTTATTTGTTGTTCTTAATTGTTTTCTATATTTAGTTATGGGTAGAAAACGCAAAATACCAAAAAAAATTAGTTGTACCTACTGAACCAATGGTTGAAGAACCACTCAAAATCTGTCACACTGCTGAAGCTTATTACTTGGATCATCTTCGATCCCTATGCGCTTGTGTTGAAACCCCCAACTAGCTTAGTTGAGGCCAAATCTTTAGATGAGCATGCTTGTTATGTGCGACACCGAATATCTGAAAAAGGGAAAACTTTATTGGATCAAATTCATCGTTTGCAATGCTATGCTTGGAATTTATGTGAAATATATGATTATACTTGTTGTTCTGAAGACCCTAAGAAACACCTCCCCTACCAATGTTTGTTTAGTGATAATGGAATCGTATCCTCTTATGCTAAGGGTGTTTATAGTTACTATGATGTTCAACAAATTGAAGAATTTGTTGCTTTTAAGGGTGCTTACGAAATTGCTTCTCTGACTGAAAATTATGATGCTACTCTTTACAAATCTGAAAATTTTGCCATATTTAAATATTGCTATGATAATTATGCATCTAATGCCTATGTTGAACCATATATTGAGTACAACTCCGCTGTCCAAGAAGAAAGTAATATTTTGCAGGAGTCTATGGAAGAAGAAATTGATGAAACTGTGAGCTCATTGGATGAAAAAGATGATGAGGATAGCGAAGAACAAAAAGAGGAAGAGCGGATTAGCTACCCGTGCCCACCTTCTAATGAGAGTAACCCTCCAACTCATACATTGTTTAATTTCCCTTCGTGCTTATCGGAGGATGATTGCTATGATGATTGTTATGATCCCGTTGATTCTTTTGAAATATCCCTTTTTGATGATGCTTGCTATGCTTGTGGCCAAGATGCCAATATGAATTATGCTGATGGAGATGAACTTGCTATAGTTCCTTGTGTTAAACATGAAATTGTTGCTATTTCACCAACGCATGATAGTCCTATTATCTTTTTGAATTCTCCCGACTACACTATATCGAAGAAGTTTGCCCTTATTAAGGATTATATTGATGGGTTGCCTTTTACCGTTGCACATGATGATTTTGATGAATATAATATGCATGTGCTTGCTGCTCCTACTTGCAATTATTATGAGAGAGGAACTATATCTCCACCTCTCTATGTTTCCAATACAATAAAATTGCAAGAAACTATTTATACTATGCATTGGCCTTTACTATGTGTGCATGAATTGTTCTTTTATGACATGCTG
>NC_053027.1:97928383-98013882 GCF_003073215.2 Triticum urartu | reverse complement strand
GAATTCTGACAGACTCTACTTCCCTCAGTGCACGAATCCTACGAGCCAAATACTTCCCTTCGAGTGACTTTTTGCATGCTGAACTTGGATCGGCACCCTCGCAGGTGTGGAGAGCTATCCTCGAAGGGCATGACACCATGACACAGGGCCTGGTTCACCGCATTGGTGATGGCCAAATGACACAAATTTGGCAACACAATTGGCTCCCTCGACCTCACAACATGCGCCCGATCACAAGCAGAATCCCAAACCCCCCACATCTAGTAGGGGAGTTGATCATATCGGATGCTAGCTGGGATTGGGCTACTATCCAGGAAGTGTTCTTACCAGTTGATGATGTGACCATCCTCTCCATACCGTTGTGCACGAGACATATAGAGGGATTTTGGTCGTGGATACATGAGAAGAACGGGATTTTCTCTGTTCACTCGGCATACAGAATGCTGGTGACTACGAAACACAGCCGGGAAGCATGGTTGGAAGGTAGAGCAGATACATCCAACTCGGAGGCTGAGCAGAAACAATGGACAAAGCTCTGGAAGATTGCAGTCCCCTCGAAGGTTAAAATCTATCTATGGCGATTGGCACAACAGTCCATCCCTATAGCCGATCTCCTCCATCATCGGAACATGTCAATGGTGGACACTTGTGGTATCTGCGGAGCCACTGACTCATGGCAGCACTCGCTACTCTACTGCAATGCTGCCAGGGCCGTTTGGGCGCTTCAACCTATGGAGACGTTCCAAGTCTTGAATGGGACCACGGAACCGGATGCCAAGAGGTGGATTTTTGCTCTAATTGAGGCTCTCCCCTCTGAGGTGTTCACTCAGGTTTTGGTCACACTCTGGGCCATCTGGTTTGCGAGACGGCAAGCACTCCATGAGAATATTTTCCAGAGCCCAATGGTCACACATATGTTTGTCACTAAATACCTCAGAGAGCTGGCTGATTGTAAACCAAAGGAGACGACCCGCCCGGTAGCTGTTCCCAGAAACCGGATAAGATGGATCCGGCCTCCTGATGGTTTTGCAAAAATAAGGGTCGATGGTGCGGTCAACAAAGCAAACGATGAGGGGTCGTCCTACATCGCTATATGCAGAGACGAGAGCGGGATGTACATGGGATCATCAGCCATCAGGAGTGTTGGGATCACCGATCCAACAACTTTAGAGACTCTGGCGTGTCGAGAAGCAATGGCTCTGGCTTTGGACCTCTCATTAACTCATGTGGAGATTGCTTCTGACTGCAAAAACGCTGTTCAGGACATAAACCTTGGCACTGGAGGAATGAATGCGAGCATTGTGAAGGAGATTAGAGTGACTGCTACTCAATTTCATAGTTGTGTCTTCATCTTTGAAGGCAGAGTATCGAATCAAGAGGCCTATAGCCTTGCTAAGCACACTTTTGGTCTGGACCCGGGGCGCCATGTGTGGCTCTTAACCCCACACCCCCCCCCCCGACCTGAATTGTATCCCCATGAACATTATTGATCAATAAAGCGAGTGTGTTTAGACTCAAAAAAAAAGGCTGCCAAAGCATACTGCACACTCTCAACTCTGATTCACGTTTAGTCCCACCTCGCCTGTACAAGTGTCATAGTCGGTCGAGGAAGCAATAAAAGGAGACTCAGGGCAACGTTTCAAAGCATACCTTTCTCGGCCTTTTGGCTAAGATCAAGTGTAGTATATGTTCTTATCAGTTTAATATCTGATATGTTGGCTACATGCCCACAACGATATTAAATTTATTTTTTATGAGGGAGGGCCCACCATAGTAGCTTGCTGCAGGGGCTCTCACGTGTCGCCTAGGTGTTGCACTACTGCCTAGGCCTGGCGCACTCCAACCAAATCAAATCAAAGGATTTTCTTACCTAGCCAAATTTCTCGAAACAAAAACAAATCAGTGGCCGCCTTGTGTGATCAAACTGTTTATTTCCATGGAAGAACATTTTGAGTGAGCAAGGCACACTTACATTTGCGCACTATTTACATTTGGCAAGAGCCGGTCCAAAGTTCACACGAACCATGTTCACTGCATGCGGTGGCCACGCCTCCATTCACACCCGGACAGACGATCGAAAACACAGGTAAAAAAAAGAAGATCGCTAACGTCCCCTCTCCAAACTCCAAAGAAATACCGAGATCCTCCACCTTAAATTCTGTTCTCCTGAATCACATGGGAAACTACAGTGCCACAAAGCTGACGAGCAGCACCAGCAGCATCATGGCGGACATGATCGGCAGGTGTCGGCTTGAGGCATCGCACTCGAGCTTGTTGTTGTGGTGCGTGCACACCGATTGCTTCCTGGTAGAAACACAAGAATCTACGCATTGGTACCCAAAAATGGAAGCTCGCAATCCAAAAGTGTAAAGATCACAGGAATTTTATTAATGGCGTCACCTGTTTGCGCAGAAGGTGATGACGTAGTCGGCGCCGGAGCACTGGAAGAGGCTGCTGGGATCGTCGTAGGCGTAGCTGTACGCCGACGGGCAGGCCTCCTTGAACTTCTTGGAGTATGGCGTGGGCGGGCAGGTGGACGGCCCCCCGAACTTGCCGCGGCAGCAGTACTGGTCGGTGTTGAACACGTCGCAGGCGCTCCGGCACGCCGCCGTCTTCCCGTTGGAGCCCTTCACGGAGAGCTCGGCGGGGCAGGTGTCCCGGAGGTCGCCGTCGCAGCCGGCCACGGAGCAGTTGCCGCGCCCGCTCACGGGGGTCACCGTGATGGGCAGGTTGAAGCCGTCCACGAGGCTCACGTCGTAGAAGTCCGTGGTGGCGAGCGTGAACTCGGCCAGGCTCGCCGGCGGGTCGCCCGACGCGCCGCACTTGAGGGCCGCGCCGCAGGCGCCCGTGCCGCACTTGCCGGTGCCGGCCTGGTCGAAGGCGCAGTCCGTGCGGCCCCAGATGCGGCCCGACCACGCCGGCGGCGCCGTGAAGACGGCCGACTGCCCCGTCTTGAGCTCGAACCCGCCCCCGCCGAAGCTGTCCCCCGGCGTCACCGCCGGCCACACCGTCGTCTCGCACTTGTTGATGATCGTGAACATCCTGGCCGCCTCCGCACGCATCGTCGCCCCTGCATGCGTGGACGCAAACGTACGTCTCAAAATTCCGGCACGAAGCAAGCTCGACAGTGAGCGCCGATCGATGGAACCAGACGTGAAATGCGTACCTGACAGGAGGCAAAGGAGAGGCAGCGCGAGCACCAGGGCGGCTCTGGACGGGGAACCCATGGCGACTCCAAGCGAAACGAGAAGAGGACTTCGAAGCTCGTACGGGTATGGCCGTTTTGCGCGCGCGGGGGTATAAATATGGCGGGAAGCGTCGACCGGCGGGGCGCCTCCAGCGATGCCGGCCAGGTTTGAAGAAATAAAGAACGGAGGGGAAGTACGGTAGGGGAGGAAGAAAGGAACACGAATACGTGAGGGGGGAGGAAGATGGAGGTGGCGGAGGACGGGCACGGCACCCTCGCTGGGTTGCTTCGCCGGCGGGGATAGGGATCCATGGAGGGCCTAGCGGGCGAGCTAGCTAGCAGGTGCCTATCTTCCTCTGGTCTTGGGTGAAAATCTTCAGAAACTTTTAGCTTGAGATTGAGAAAAGTGGCGCTGTCATCACTGAGCAGGGCTCATTCCTTTCTTCGGTTCCCAGGTCTCCTTTAGGTCATATACAATGATGCCATATGGATACGGATGCCTCATGATAAAAAATAATTTGAGATATCTATGTTGATTTTTTCTCTCCAATGCAAGCTACTACTAATCGGCATCATCAAAGAATAGAAAGTGACTCTCACTACACGTGCATCCCTACTCTCCGGCTTAACATTTTCAACTTTACGCACTGGATCACACGTTTTCTCTCCAAGCACCCACCTCCTGCAGAGGATCCCGCTTCCCCATTCGAACCTATTTTTTCTGTCATCCGATTCTACATGACATGTGAGGCATCACATGCCTGCTCGGCTGGCCTGCTCCTGTACTCTGTATTCTTTCCTTAGATTCATGTTGCTGCTACACGCTTGCGGTGCATCCCAGCAGCAGCAGGGAAACCTGGGCTCTCAGCTCGGCGATCCCATCGCTTGCGCGGTGGCGCGGCGCCGCGTGGCCAAAGCTGCTGGGATTAACAGCTTGAATTACAGATCCAAAATGCAAACAGAGTGTTTATGGCTTCGCCCTCTTTCTTAATGGTGGCATCAGGTTTTGGCTTGCATAATTCCGTTTTTAAGATGGCTTTAAACCTAAAAGTGTTCAACATGTAAGAGCAACTCCACTCGTTCGGCCCCCCAGCGCATAGGCCGGCGCTATTTTAGGCGCGCGCCCGGCGATTTTTAGGCCCTGGGCGCGATCTAGGTCCCAGCCACGCCCCCACGTGCCACCCCCAAGGCGTCGTAAATTTAAACTTGGTTCATTCCCGCTACCCAAAAAAGCCACAAGTTTGGCGATCAACGCCACAAAAGTCCCGACGATCGGCGGTCACCTTGCCACAGTTCCGCGATCAATAAAAAGTTCGGCGTGCAAAAGAAAGGATGCGTAGGCAATGCATCAAACGGCGGCGTCGGCCTCCGGCGTCGGAGGAGTCGGCGTGGCTTCAGTGCTGGGCGTCGTGGAGGCATCATCGCTCGGGCTTGGCGGCGTTGGGGTCGGCGTGGGTCGACTGGAGCATACCCCCCCCCCCCCCCCCAACACCAGGAAAGCCAGGTCGGTGTTCCGCTTCTTCGCGACGACGTTGGTCCGGAGCAGGTCAAGCTTGACGGCGTTGTTCGTCATCAACGCCGACCATCACGCCTCGTTTTTCTCTTCCCTCTGGGCGGCCCGGGTGTTGGCGTCGGCGATGCAATGCTCGATGGACTCTTGCATACGCGTGGTAGCCGGCTCGGCGTGTTTCGCCGCCTTCGCCCATTTGTTGCCGTCGGGGCACCCGTCGGACGCGCCCGGCGTCGGGGTGTTCGGCTTGTAGGTCTCCTTGGCCTTGGCGAGGGTGCGCCGGACTTCCGCCCACTTCTCGCACTTCTCGATCCAGGAGAACACGTGGAGGTACTTGAAATCTTGGTCGGTGTTGCTGTCCTGCCGAAACGTGGCGAACATGCGGACCATCTGCACCGAGGAATAAGTGTCGGCGACGCACACACGCGAAAACGAGCGAGAGACCGACGGCATACCTGACCCTTGATGCTGGCGTCGCTCTCTAAGCGAGCCGCGACCTCCTCGACGATCCCATGCTATATTTTGCACGCAGTTTCGATGAGCCCCGAATGATTCGCCATAGCCTTCGAGCCGCGCTCCATGTGGACACCGGCGAAGCACGGGTCGACCAGTTTGCGTTCATCCAACTCCGACTTGACGCGCTCCTAGTATGTGTCGGCGCTCTGTGTTACGTCTCTGACGTATCTACTTTTCCAAACACTTTTGTCCTTATTTTGGACTCTAACTTGCATGATTTAAATGGAACTAATCCGGATTGACGTTGTTTTCAGCAGAATTGCCATGGTGTTATTTTTGTGCAGAAATAAAATTTCTCGGAATGACCTGAAAATCAACGGAGAATTATTTTGGAATATATAAAAAAATACTGGAAGAAAGATCTGCGTCAGGGGGCCCACACCATGTCCACGAGGGCGAGGGGCGCGCCCCCTGCCTCGTGGGCCCCCTGACGCTCCACCGACCTCAACCTTGACTCCATATATTCACTTTGGGGGAGAAAAAATCAGAGAGAATGATTCATCACGTTTTACGATACGGAGCCGCCGCCAAGCCCTAAACTCTCTCAGGAGGGCTGATCTGGAGTCCGTTCAGGGCTCCGGAGAGGGGAATCCGTCGCCATCGTCATCATCAACCATCCTCCATCACCAATTTCATGATGCTTACCGCCGTGCGTGAATAATGTCATCGTAGGCTTGCTGGACGGTGATGGGTTGGATGAGATTTATCATGTAATCGAGTTAGTTTTGTTAGGGTTTGATCCCTAGTATCCACTATGTTCTGAGATTGATATTGCTATGACTTTGCTATGCTTAATGCTTGTCGCTAGGGCCCGAGTGCCATGATTTCAGATCTGAACCTATTATGTTTTCATGAATATATGTGAGTTCTTTATCCTATCCTGCAAGTCTATAGTCACCTACTATGTGTTATGATCCGGCAACCCCGAAGTGACAATAATCGAGACCACTCCCGGTGATGACCGTAGTCAGAGGAGTTCATGTATTCACTATGTGTTACTGCTTTGGTCCGGTACTCTATTAAAAGGAGGCCTTAATATCCCTTAGTTTCCATTAGGACCCCGCTGCCACGGGAGGGTAGGACAAAAGATGTCATGCAAGTTCTTTTCCATAAGCACGTATGACTATATTCAGAATACATGCCTACATTACAATGATGAACTGGAGCTAGTTCTGTGTCACCCTATGTTATGACTGTTACATGATCGATCACATCCGACATAATTCTCCATCACCGATCCAATGCATACGAGCTTTTCCTATATTGTTCTTCGCTTATTTACTTTTCCGCTGCTACTGTTACCATCACTATAAAACCCAAAAAAATTACTTTTGCTACCGTGTTACATTTTGCCACCGTTACCACTACTATCATATTACTTTGCTACTAAATACCTTGCTGCAGATATTAAGTTTCCAGGTGTGGTTGAATTGACAACTCAGCTGCTAATACTTGAGAATATTCTTTGGCTCCCCTTGTGTCGAATCAACAAATTTGGGTTGAATACTCTACCCTCGAAAACGGTTGCGATCCCCTATACTTATGGGTTATCAAGAACATTTTCTGGCGCCGTTGCCGGGGAGCATAGCTCTATTCTTTGAGTCACTTAGGATTTATATCTTCTTATCATTATGAAGAACTTGAAATATCAAGGAACCAAGATTTTTCCCTCAACTACGAGGGGAGGTAAGGAACTGCCATCTAGCTCTGCACTTGATTCACCTTCTGTTTTGAGTAAGCTTGCGACACCTAAACCTGCTTCCGCTATTCATTCTGACATGTCGCGTGTTATTGATGATGCCACTTCTGCTATGCATGATACTTATGATGAAACTACTTCTATGCTTGATACTACTGTGCCACTAGGTGAATTTCTCGATGAACAACTTGCTAGGGCTAGAGAAAATAAAATTATTGAAACTGATAATATTGATGAAAGTGATGATGAAGATTCTCCCTCTAGATATGAATTACCTGTTGTTCCTGAAGGTTATGTTATGGATGAAGAAACTACTAGAGACTTTCTTGGTTGCAATGATAGGAGTGATCTTAAGAAACTATTTGCTAAGCTGAAACAAAAATCTCTGAATGCTAGAATAAAATATGATCCTGCTTATGCTACTTCACCTATCTTTGTTACTAATAAGGATTATGAATTCTCTGTCGACCCTGATCATGTAATTACTTTGGTTGAATCTGATCCTTTTTATGGCTATGAATCTGAAACTGTTGTGGCACATCTTACTAAATTAAATGATATAGCCGCACTGTTCACTAATGATGAGAAAACTCGCTACTACTATATCCTTAAGTTATTTCCTTTTTCATTGCTACCTCTTGAGCACTGCGTTGGTTTTCCCTTGAAGAGGAAAGGGTGATGCAGCAAAGCAGCGTAAGTATTTCCCTCAGTTTTTGAGAACCAAGGTATCAATCCAGTAGGAGACCATGCGCGAGTCACCTCGTACCTACACAAACAAATAAAAACCTCGCAACCAACGCGATAAAGGGGTTGTCAATCCCTTCACGGTCACTTGCAAGAGTGAGATCTGATAGAGATAATAATAATAAGATAAATATTTTTGGTATTTTTATGATATAGATTGAAAGTAAAGATTGTAAAATAAAATAGATTGGAAACTTGTATGATGGAGAATAGACCCGGGGGCCATAGGTTTCACTCGTGGCTTCTCTCAAGATAGCATAAGTATTACGGTGGGTGAACAAATTATTGTCGAGCAATTGATAGAAAAGCGAATAATTATGAGAATATCTAGGCATGATCATGTATATAGGCATCACGTCTGTGACAAGTAGATCGACTCCTGCCTGCATCTACTACTATTACTCCACACATCGACCGCTATCCAGCATGCATCTAGAGTATTAAGTTCATAAGAACAGAGTAACGCCTTAAGTAAGATGACATGATGTAGAGAGATAAACTCATGCAATATGATATAAACCCCATCTTTTTATCCTCGATGGCAACAATACAATATGTGTCATTTCCCCTACTGTCACTGGGATCGAGCACCGCAAGATTGAACCCCAAGCTAAGAACTTCTCCCATTGCAAGAAAGATCAATCTAGTAGGTCAAACCAAACTGATAATTCAAAGAGACTTGCAAAGATAAACCAATCATGCATAAAATAATTCAGAGAAGAATCAAATATTGTTCATAGATAATCTGGATCATAAACCCACAATTCATCGGATCTCGACAAACACACCGCAAAAAAAGATTACATCGAATAGATCTCCAAGAGAATCGATGAGAACTTTGTATTGAGATCCAAAGAGAGAGAAGAAGCCATCTAGCTACTAGCTAGGGACACGAAGGTCTGAAGTAAACTACTCACACATCACCGGAGAGGCCATGGAGTTGATGTAGAGACCCTCCGTGATCAATGCCCCTCCAGCGGAGCTCCGGAAAAGGCCCCAAGATGGGATCTCTTGGGTACAGAAGGTTGCGGTGGTGGAATTAGGTTTTCGTGGTGCTCCTGGATGTTTGCGGGGTACGTGGACTTATATAGGAGGAAGAAGTAGGTCGGTGGAGCAACGAGGGGCCCACAAGGGTGGAGGGCGTGCCCCCCTGCCTCGTGGCCTCCTCGATTGTTTCTTGATGCCCACTCCAAGTCTCCTGGATCACGTTTGTTGAGAAAATCACGTTCCCGAAGGTTTCATTCCGTTTGGACTTCGTTTGATATTCCTTTTCTGTGAAACACTGAAATAGGCAAAAAAAACAGCAATTTGGGCTGGGCCTCCGGTTAATAGGTTAGTCCCTAAAATGATACAAAAGTGTAAAATAAAGCCCATTAACATCCAAAACAGATAATATAATAGCATGGAGCAATCAAAAATTATAGATACGTTGGAGACGTATCAAGCATCCCCAAGCTTAATTCCTGCTCGTCCACGAGTTGGTAAATGATAAAAAGGAATTTTTGATGTGGAATGCTTTCTAACATATTTCTCAATGTAATTTTTTCTTTATTGACGCATGAATGCTCAGATACGAAAGATTTAAGATAAAATTTTAATATTGACATAAAAATAATAATACTTCAAGTATACTAACTAATCAATCATGTCTTCTCAAAATAACATGGCCAAAGAAAGTTATCCCTACAAAATCATATAGTCTGGCTATGCTCTATCTTCACCACACAAAATATTTAAATCATGCACAACCCCAATGACAAGCCAAGCAATTGTTTCATACTTTTGATGTTCTCAAACTTTTTCAATCTTCACGCAATATATGAGCGTGAGCCATGGATATAGCACTATATGTGGAATAGAATGGTGGTTGTGGAGAAGACAAAAAGGAGTAGATAGTCTCACATCAACTAGACGTATCAATGGGCTATGGAGATGCCCATCAATAGATATCAATGTGAGTGAGTAGGGATTGCCATGCAACGGATGCACTAGAGCTATAAGTGTATGAAAGCTCAACAAAAGAACTAAGTGGGTGTGCATCCAACTTGCTTGCTCATGAAGACCTAGGGCAATTTTGAGGAAACCCATCATTAGAATATACAAGCCAAGTTCTATAATGTAAAATTCCCACTAGTATATAAAAGTGATAACATAGGAGACTCTCTATCATGAAGATCAAGGTGCTACTTTGAAGAGTGTGGAAAAAGGATAGTAACATTGTCCCTTCTCTATTTTCTCTCATTTTTTTATTTGGCCTTCCTTTTTTTTTCTTTTTGGCCTTTCTTCCTTTTTTATTTTTTTTATTTTTCACCTGGAGTCTCATCCCGACTTGTGGGGGAATCATAGTCTCTATCATCCTTTCCTCACTTGGGACAATGCTCTAATAATGATGATCATCACACTTTAATTTACTTACAACTCAAGAATTACAACTTAATACTTAGAACAAAACATGACTCTATGTGAATGCCTCTGGCGGTGTACCGGGATGTGCAATGATGCATGAGTGACATGTATGGAATTATGAACGGTGGCTTTGCCACAAATACGATGTCAACTACATGATCATGCAAGCAATATGACAATGATGAAGCGTGTCATAATAACGGAATGATGGAAAGTTGCATGGCAATATATCTCGGAATGGCTATGGAAATGCCATAATAGGTAGGTATGGTGGCTGTTTTGAGGAAGATATATGGTGGGTTTATGGTACCGACAAAAGTTGCATGATACTAGAGAGGCTAGCAATGGTGGAAGGGTGAGAGTGCGTATAATCCATGGACTCAACCTTAGTCATAAAGAACTCACATAATTATTGCAAAAATCTATTGGTTATCGAAACAAAGTATTACGCGCATGCTTCTAGGGGGATAGATTGGTAGGAAAAGACCATTGCTCGTCCCCGACCGCCACTCATAAGGAAGACAATCAATACATAAATCATGCTCCGACTTCATTACATAACGGTTCACCATACGTGCATGCTACGGGAATCAAAAACTTCAACACAAGTATTTCTCAAATTCACAACTACTCAACTAGCATGACTCTGATATCACCATCTCCATATCTCAAAACAATTATCAAGTATCAAACTTCTCATAGTATTCAATGCACTTCTATGAAAGTTTTTATATTATTCCTAAAAGAAAATTTCCATGTTGTTATAAAAGACTCTCAATATAATATAAGTGAAGCATGAGAGATCAATTATTTCTATAAAATAAAACCACCGCCGTGCTCTAAAAGATATAACTGAAGCACTAGAGCAAAAACTATATAGCTCAAAAGATATAAGTGAAGCACATAGAGTATTCTAATAATTTTCAAATCATGTGAGTCTCTCTCAAAAAGGTGTGTACAGCAAGGATGATTGTGGTAAACTAAAAAGCAAAGACTCAAATCATACAAGACGCTCCAAGAAAAACACATATCATGTGGTGAATAAAAATATAGCTCCAAGAAAAGTTACCGATAGACGAAGACGAAAGAGGGGATGCCTTTCGGGGCATCCCCAAGCTTAGGCTTTTTGGTTTCCCTGAATTTTACGTTGGGGTGCCATCAGAATCCCCAAGCTTAGGTTCTTGCCACTCCTTGTTCCATAATCCATCAAAACTTAACCCAAAACTTGAGAACTTCACAACACAAAACTCAAAATAGAAAATCTCGTGAGCTCCGTTAGCGAAAGAAAACAAAACACCAGTTCAAGGTACTGTAATGAACTCATTCTTGATTTATATTGGTGTTAAACCTACTGTATTCCAACTTCTCTATGGTTTATAAACTCTTTTACTAGCCATATATTCATCAAAATAAGCAAACAACACAAGAAAAACAGAATCTGTCAAAAACAGAACAGTCTGTAGTAATCTGTAGCTAATGCAAACTTCTGGAACCCCAAAAATTCTAAAATAAATTGCTGAACGTGAGGAATTTATCCATTAATAATCTGCAAAAATAATTAACTAAATATCACTTTCCAAATAAAAATTGCAGCAATTCTCGTGAGCGCTAAAGTTTCTGTTTTTTACAGCAAGATCAAAAAGACTTTCCCCAAGTCTTCCCAACGGTTCTACTTGGCACAAACACTAATTAAACACAAAAAACACAATCAAAACAGAGGCTAGATAAATTATTTATTACTAAACAGGATAAAAAAGCAAGTAATAAAAATAAAATTTGGTTGCCTCCCAACAAGCGATATCTTTTAAAGCCCCTAGCTAGGCATAAAAGCAAAGATAGATCTAGGTAGTGCCATCTTTGGTAGGTAATTCTTCAATAAGACACCTATAACCCTTAGTAGTTTCTTTATCTTTATTAATTATCAAACTCCTAGGCATGAAATCAAGAAAATCATTTGTAGCAAAAGGTTCCTTAAGGATAGTGAGAAAGTTGGGGTGAACACTTATGGATTTGAGGTCCGCATTTTCCTTACTAGAAATTTCACCCTTATTTTTAGGAACATACATTAATTTGGAAATCTTAGCATTAGGAGGAGTGTTTTTTACGGAAGAAAAGGCAGACCCAAGGTTGGTAATAATATCCACAATTTTATCAATTCTAGTGGAATCTTGATCTATCTTTTCATTAACCATAGGTCCTTTTCTTTAAAAAATTTAAGAGCAACTCCTACCTTAGATCCATATTGGGTAATTTGGTTATGTATCTTTCTATCCAAATTTTCAATCAACTCTACGGTGGTAACTTTATGTTCAATAATTTCAAGCCGTTGCATCACGTG
The DNA here is from genome assembly GCF_003073215.2 of Triticum urartu. Classification (NCBI taxonomy): domain Eukaryota; kingdom Viridiplantae; phylum Streptophyta; class Magnoliopsida; order Poales; family Poaceae; genus Triticum; species Triticum urartu. Next base: position 98,001,482 of record NC_053027.1, on the reverse strand, counting down.
TTCCAAAGTTAAAATAGTTCCATTAACCAAAAGAGGTGGTGGGCCAAACAAATCTATCATAGCATTATAAGAATGAAAAGTATGGCTACCCAAGAAATTTCCTCCGGTAATGGTATCAAGAATATATCTATTCCAAGGAGTGATGCCTACATAAAAATTGCGAAGAAGAACAGAAGTAGATTGCTTCCTAGTAGATCTATTTTTCGCATTGCAAATTCTGTACCAAGCATCTTTTAGATTTTCTCCCTCCCTTTGTTTAAAATTAAGAACTTCATTCTCGGGAGACAAATGAGTAGATAAAGGACTAGCCATAACGACGAAGAAAGCGGAAAGGAGGCGAATGGTAAGAGAGGGCGAGAGGAAAAGAGGGCGAATAAAACGGCAAGGGTGAAGTGGGGGAGAGGAAAACGAGAGGCAACAAATGGCAAATAATGTAATGCGGAGGATAAGAGTTGTGATGGGTACTTGGTATGTCTTGACTTGGCGTAGATCTCCCCGGCAATGACGCCAGAAATCCTTCTTGCTACCTCTTGAGCACTGCGTTGGTTTTCCCTTGAAGAGGAAAGGTTGATGCAGTAAAGTAGCGTTAGTATTTCCCTCAGTTTTTGAGAACCAAGGTATCAATCCAGTGGGAGAACACGCGCGAGTCACCTCGTACCTACACAAACAAATAAGAACCTCACAACCAACACGATAAAGGGGTTGTCAATCCCTTCACAACCACTTGCAAGAGTGAGATCTGATAGAGATAATAATAATAAGATAAATGTTTTTGGTATTTTTATGATATAGATTGAAAGTAAAGATTGCAAAATAAAATAGATTGGAAACTTGTATGATGGAGAATAGATCCAGGGGCCATAGGTTTCACTGGTGGCTTCTTTCAAGATAGCATAAGTATTACGGTGGGTGAACAAATTACTGTCGAGCAATTGATAGAAAAGAGAATAATTATGAGAATATCTAGGCATGACCATGTATATAGGCATCACGTCCGTGACAAGTAGACCGACTCCTGCTTGCATCTACTACTATTACTCCACACATCAACCGCTATCCAGCATGCATCTAGAGTATTAAGTTCATAAGAACAGAGTAACGCCTTAATCAAGATGACATGATGTAGAGGGATAAACTCATGCAATATGATATAAACCCCATCTTTTTATCCTCGATGGAAACAATACAATACGTGTTGTTTCCCCTACTGTCACTGGGATCAAGCACCACAAGATTGAACCCAAAGCTAAGCACTTCTCCCATTGCAAGAAAGATCAATCTAGTAGGCCAAACCAAACTGATAATTCAAAGAGACTTGCAAAGATAAACCAATCATACATAAAAGAATTCAGAGAAGAATCAAATATTGTTCATAGATAATATGGATCTTAAACCCACAATTCATCGGATCTCGACAAACACACCGCAACAGAAGATTACATCGAATAGATCTCTAAGAAAATCGAGGAGAACTTTGTATTGAGATCCAAAGAGAGAGAAGAAGCGATCTAGCTACTAGCTATGGACCCGAAGGTCTTAAGTAAAGTACTCACACATCACCAGAGAGGCCATGGATTTGATGTAGAGGCCCTCCTTGATCAATGCCCCCTCGGGCGGAGCTCCGGAAAAGGCTGTACAGAAGGTTGTGGCGGTGGAATTAGGTTTTCGTCATGCTCCTGGATGTTTGCGGGGTTCATGGACTTATATAGGAGGAAGAAGTAGGTCGGTGGAGCAACGACGGGCCCATGAGGGTGGAGGGCGCACCTCCCTGCCTAATGGCCTCATCGATTGTTTCTTCACGCCCACTCCAAGTCTCCTGGATCACGTTCGTTGAGAAAGTCACGTTCCCGAAGGTTTTATTCCGTTTGGACTTCGTTTGATATTCCTTTTCTGCGAAACACTGAAATAGGCAAAAAAACAGCAATTTGGGTTGGACCTCCAGTTAATAGGTTAGTCCCAAAAAATGATAAAAAAGTGTAAAATAAAGCCCATTAACATCCAAAACAGATAATATAATAGCATGATCAATCAAAAATTATAGATACGTTGGAGACGTATCACTAATTAAAGGGTGATACAAAGATATGGTTTAATTCTCTTGATCCTGGTTGTGTGTGTAGTCCCCAGGATATGATTTATTACTTCTCTGCTAAATATTTCCCTGCTCATAAGAAACAAGCTGCTTTAAGGGAAATATATAGTTTTGTGCAAATTGAAGAAGAGAGTCTCCCACAAGCTTGGGGAGGCTTCTCCAATTACTTAATGCTTTGCCTGATCATCCTCTCAAGAAAAATGAAATACTTGATATCTTTTATAATGGACTAACCGATGCTTCCAGAGACCACCTGGATAGTTGTGCTGGTTGTGTTTTCAGGGAAAGAACTGTTGATCAAGCTGAAATTCTATTAAATAATATGTTGACTAATGAAAACAATTGGACACTTCCTGAACCAACTCCTAAGCCAACTCCGAAGAAAAGGGGTATTCTATGTCTAAGTCCTGAAGATATGCAAGAGGCAAAGAAATCTATGAAAGAAAAAGGTATTAAAGCTGAAGATGTTAAGAATTTACCTCCTATTGAAGAAATACATGGTCTTAATTTACCGCCTGTTGAAGAAACACATGGTCTTGATAACCCGACACAGGTAGTAAAGGTAAATTCTCTCTATATGTATGATAAAGCTGAAACCCCTCTTACTAAGTTTGCTAGCCAGTGCTTAGATGAGTTTGATAAATTTATGGTTAAGCAAGAAGATTTTAATGCTTATGTTGGTAGACAATTGAAACATAATGCTTATATGATTGAACACTTGAGTGATTATATGGCTAGTGTTAAAGGTGAACTTAAACTTATTAGTAAACATGCTTCTATGGTTACTACTCAAGTAGAACAAGTACTTAAAGCTCAGAATGATTTGCTCAATGAATTAAATAGTAAGAAAAATAATAGTGATATTAGAGTTGTGACTAGAGGTGGTAAAATGACTCAGGAACCCTTGTATCCCGAGGGCTACCCTAAGAGAATTGAGCAAGATTCTCAGAGAATTAATATTGATGCACCTAGTCCTTCTAAAAGGAAGAAAAAGAAAAATGATAGGACTTTGCATGCTTCTAGTGAACCTGTTATTGACACACCTGAGAATCCCAATGATATTTCTATTTCTGATGCTGAAACATAAGCTGGTAATGAACATGAACCTAGTGATAATGTTAATGATGATGTTCATGTTGATGCTCAACCTAGCAATGATAATGATGTAGAAATTGAACCTACTGTTGATCTTGATAACCCACAGTCAAAGAATCAACATTATGATAAGAGAGACTTTGTTGCTAGGAAGCACGGTAAAGAAAGAGATCCATGGGCTCAGAAACCCATGTCTTTTCCTCCTAAACCATCCAAGAAAAAGGATGATGAGGATTTTGAGCGCTTTGCTGAAATGATTAGACTTATCTTTTTGCGTATGCGTTTGACTGATATGCTTAAAATGAATCCTTATGCTAAGTATATGAAAGATATTGTTACAAATAAGAGAAAGATACCGGAAGCTAAAATTTCCACCATGCTTGCTAATTACACTTTTAAGGGTGGAATACCAAAGTAACTTGGAGATCCAAGAGTACTAACTATACCATGCTCCATTAAAAGAAACTATGTTAAAACTGCTTTATGTGATCTTGGAGCCGGTGTTAGTGTTATGCCTCTCTCTTTATATCGTAGACTTGATTTGAATAAGTTGACACCTACTGAAATATCTTTGCAAATAGCTGATAAATCAACTGCTATACCTGTCGGTATTTGTGAGGATGTGCATGTTCTGGTTGCAAACGTTACTATTTTAACGGACTTTGTTATTCTTGGTATTCCCGAGGACGATAGTATGTCTATTATTCTTGGAAGACCCTTTTTGAATACTGTAGGGGCTGTTATTGATTGCACCAAAGGCAATGTCACTTTTCATGTTAATGGTAATGAGCATACGGTACACTTTCCGAGGAAACAACCTCAAGTCCACAGTATCAATTCTATTGGAAAAATTTAAACAATTACTATTGGAGGTTTTGAATTTCCTCTTCCTACTTTCAAAAAGAAATATGATAATCTTATTGTTGGAGACATGCATATCCCGGTTGAGATAACCTAGTGTTATTCGGAAATTCTCTGGTTTCATGTTATTCGAAATGAGTTTGTTAACAATACCTGATCAACCTTGTTAGTGGAATCATTTTGATGATCATGAGATGGATGAATTTAGAAAACACAACTCTCTGTACCCTCTTTTTAATTTCTGTTATTTATATTAAATAAAGAAAAAATAGTATTTTTCTATCTGTTTTCTGAAGTATCAATGCAATAAAAAATACCCCGAAAATAAAAATTCTCCAAGTGCCCTGAAAATTAAATATGATTTTTTCTAGAATATTTGAGAATATCTAGCACTGAAAACACAACAGGGGGACCAGCCACATGCCCACGAGGGTGGAGGGCGTGCCCTACCCCCCTGGGTGCGCCCCCTACCTCGTGGGCCCATGGTGGCTCCCCTCCACTTATTCCAGCTACCACACACTCCTTCTTCCTCCCACAAAAATCACCAACCAACTCAAACCCGAGTTCAAGCTCATCTTGCTGCCATTTTCGATCTCCTAGCTCAAAGGTCCATTCACAAAACTGCTTTGGGGGATTGTTCTTTGGTATGTGACTCCTCCAATGGTCCAATTAGTTTTTGTTCTAGTGCTTTATTCATTGCAAATTTTTGCTGCCTAGGTGACCCTGTTCTTGAGCTTGCATGTCTAATTTATGTGGTCAAAAGTAGTTTTGATGCATGATATTGCCTCTAGGCACTTGTAGGAGTAGTTTCTATCAATATTGTTGAGTTTGGTTCACTTTTATTTTGAAGTTACTAAAAATTTCAGAAATTTTTCAGAGGAAGAAATATGTTTAGGAAAATGTACCAAGGTGGTTATTCAAGGAAGCAAGGACCCAGGCCCGCAATACGCGATGTGGACGAGGAACCACCAAGAGACGCTCAAGTGTGGCCTTGTGAATGGCCGTCAGAGGATTTCATGATCCGAGCAGGAATTAAAGAGGAATTTGATGCATATATGCGTAATGCTGATCTGGAGAGCTTCGAGGCAGATAAGTGCCGTCAATACCTCTGTTTAACTGATTCATTTGTGAGAAGGTTTAAATTCTCATCATCACGCAATTCTCAAACTGTCTGGTTTGATCTTTATGATAAATCTTATACCATGGACTTAGAAGATTTTAACACTGCTTGTAAACTTCCTCAATGGGGTGATGTAAGTGAACCTCGCAAATCTGAATTTAGAGATTTTCTGGCTAGTATTACAGTGGGGGAATCTAGAGATGTAATACAACTTATACAAGCCACCATAGGGAGCATTCATTTTCCCGCTATACATTATTTTGCTCTCTTCATAGGTAGATGCATAAATGGTAAAGATGAAGCATGTCACATGTGTGTACCTGATCTTAGCGTTCTCAGGAGCGCTGTTTTAGGAGATAAACAATACAACTTGGGGGCTATAGTTGCACGTACGTTGCATAATAATCACATTCATGGGGATTTCTTTGGTGGAATTTATGCAACTCGTATAGCTAACTTTCTTGAGATACCCATACATGGAGATGATATTGAGTTGCCTCCTTCTTATCTAGATTATGATGCTATGGTTCATCATCAGTTTGTTGAGAGGAACGATCAGTTCCTCCAGTACAGACTAATCTTTGACAGACGACGCACCTATCATGTCGCTCTCCCTGCTCCTACTTTCTTTGACTTTCAGGTAAAGGGGAGATATGTTATAACCAGGGAGGAGGCGACCGAGTATGAGAGGAGGGCAGAGACAGCTCGCCTCCAAGCTGCAGCTCATCAGGCAATTGCCGTTGCATCTCAGTATGACCCCAGCTACAATTTTGGATATCCGCCAGGCCAGCCGTGGCCATAGACCAACTTAGGCCAAAAACCTAAGCTTGGGGAGTACGTATCTCTCACTGACATTACATTCATGTTCACACACTCATGCTAGTTGTCGGTGCTCATACTTTTTCACTGTAATATCCATGCTAGTTTATTTTTCTTTTTATGCTTTCTTCTTGTGTGTTTGATAAACCTTAAGAAAAAACAAAAAAATAGTTGCAGCTTTTTAGCTAGTTTACTTTCCATGTTGTAGTAGTAGTAATTAAAAAGAAAATCCAAAAAGATTTCTCATTCTTCTTTTGCTTGTTGGGAGCTTTCCTGTGTAAATAGTTTTATTTCTTTTCTTGTTCTTTGGAGGTCGAGAGGAGAAGACCATAATGAAAATGTTGAGTGGCTCTCATATGCATTATTGTTGATCTAACAAAGAGCCCATATTACCTTGTCTTATCTCTTGAATTGAATGCTTGCAGATTCCAGCTTAGTCCAATGCACGTTCACTATTATTATTATCCACGCTATTCGGTCGTGCAAGTGAAAGGCAATAATGATGATTATATGATGAACTTATTGAGATGAGAAAAGCTAGTATGAACTCGACCTCTCTTGTTTTTGTAAATATGATTAGTTCATCGTTCCCGATTCAGCCTATTATGAAAGAAACATGTTTGCAATGACAATTAGAGATTGTAGTTGCTTATGCCATGCTTAATTAGCTAGGAACATATAATGGTTTACCTTGCGTGCCAACATGCTATTAAAATGGTTGTGATGTGGTATGATAGGGTGGTATCCTCTTTTGAATGATTCGAGTGGCTTGACTTGGCACATGTTCATGCATGTATTTGAAACAAAATCAACATAGCCTATACGATATTTATGTTCATGGTGCATTATATCCTACTCATGCTTGCATTCGGTGTTGATTAATTTTAATGCATGTTCATGACGTTGTCGCTCTCTAGCTGGTCGCTTCCCAGTCTTTTTCTCTCCTTCACATGTACTAAGCGGGAATACTGCTTGTGCATCCAACTCCATAAACCCCAAAGTTATTCCATATGAGTCCACCATACCTACCTATACACGGTATCTACCTGCCGTTCCAAGTAAATTTGTATGTACCAAACTCTAAACCTTCAAATAAACATTATGTTTTGTATGCTCAAATAGCTCATGTATCAACTAGGTTTGTATGTATCTTCCATGCTAGGCGGGTTATTCTCAAGAGGAGTGGACTCCGCTCCTCACTCACGAGAACATGGCTGGTCACCGGGATGCCCAGTCCCATGCTTTATGCAAATCAAATCAAAATAACTGCAAACAAAACTCCCCCAGGATTATTGTCAGTTGGAGGCACTCGTTGTTTCGAGCAAGCCATGGATTGATGCTTGTTGTTGGAGGGAGAGTATAAACTTTACCATTCTGTTTGGGAACCGCCTATAATGTGTGTAGCATGGAAGATATCGAGATCTCTCGGTTGTTATGTTGATAATGAAAGTATACCGCTCAAAATATTATTCATATGTATTTCAAAATCGAGTTTTGGCACCTCTACAAATCCCTGCTTCCCTCTGCGAAGGGCCTATCTATTTACTTTTATGTTGAGTCATCATCCTCTTATTAAAAAGCACCAGTTCGAGAGCACCGCTATCATTTGCATCCATTATTGTTAGTTTACATTGAGTATGACTTGATTGGATCTCTTTTACCATGAATTACAATGTCTAGTCAGTCCTTGATCCTTAAAGGTGCTCTGCATTTATGTTTTGCGGTCTCAAAAAGGGCTAACGAGATACCATCATGTTATATCATACCATGATTGTTTTGACAAAGTGTTGTCAGCCGAGATTTATTATTATTGCTTGCTAGTTGATTATGCCATTGATATGAGTAAACATGAGACCCAAATGTTATTGCGAATATGGTTAGTTCATAATCTTTGCTGAAAACCTGAATGCTGGCTTTACATATTTACAAAAAACAAGAGCAAACAGAGTTCGTAAAAGTTTTTCTTTATCACTTCAGTTTATCAACTGAATTGCTTGAGGACAAGAAAGGGTTTAAGCTTGGGGGAGTTGATACGTCTCCGTCGTATATACTTTTCCAAAAACTTTTGCCCTTGTTTTCGACTCTAACTTGCATGATTTGAATGGAACTAACCCGGACTGACACTGTTTTCAGCAGAATTGCCATGGTGTTATTTTTGTGCAAAAATAAAAGTTCTCAGAATGATATGAAAATCAACGGAGAATTATTTTGGAATATATAAAAAATACTGAAAGAAAGATCCATGTCAGGGGGCCCACACCCTGTCCACGAGGGTGGGGCGCGCCCCCCTGCCTCGTGGGCCCCCTGACGCTCCACCGACCGCAACCTTGACTCCATATATTCACTTTCGGGGAGAAAAAATCAGAGAGAATGATTCATCACGTTTTACGATACGGAGCCGCCGCCAAGCCCTAAACTCTCTCGGGAGGGCTGATCTGGAGTCCGTTCAGGGCTCCGGAGAGGGGAATCTGTCGCCATCATCATCATCAACCATCCTCCATCAACAATTTCATGATGCTCACTGCCGTGCGTGAGTAATTTCATCGTAGGCTTGCTGGACGATGATAGGTTGGATGAGATTTATCATGTAATCGAGTTAGTTTTGTTAGGGTTTGATCTCTAGTATCCACTATGTTCTGAGATTGATGTTGCTATGACTTTGCTATGCTTAATGCTTGTCACTAGGGCCCGAGTGCCATGATTTCAGATCTGAACCTATTATGTTTTCATTAATATATGTGAGTTCTTGATCCTATGCTGCAAGTCTATAGTCACCTACTATGTGTTATGATCCGATAACCCCTAAGTGACAATAATTGGGACCACTCCTGGTGATGACCATAGTTTGAGGAGTTCATGTATTCACTATGTGTTAATGCTTTGATCCGGTACTCTATTAAAAGGAGGCCTTAATATCCCTTTGTTTCCAATAGGACCCCGCTGCCACAGGAGGGTAGGACAAAAGATGTCATGCAAGTTCCTTTCCATAAGCACGTATGACTATATTCGGAATACATGCCTACATTACATTGATGAACTGGAGCTAGTTCTGTGTCACCCTATGTTATGACTGTTACATGATCGATCGCATCTGGCATAATTCTCCATCACCGATCCAATGCCTACGAGCTTTTCCTATATTGTTCTTCGCTTTTTTACTTTTCCGCTGCTACTGTTACCATCACTATAAAACCCCAAAAAATTACTTTTTCTACTGTTACCTGTTGCCACCGTTACCACTACTATCATATTACTTTGCTACTAAATACCTTGCTGCGGATATTAAGTTTCCAGGTGTGGTTGAATTGACAACTCAGCTGCTAATACTTGAGAATATTCTTTGGCTCCCCTTGTTCGAATCAATAAATTTGGGTTGAATACTCTACCCTCGAAAACTATTGTGATCCCCTATACTTGTGGGTTATCACTCTGGTTCATGCCAGTGATCTGGCCGAGGCAGAAGATCTTCCACGCTTCGGCAAGGCACTTGTCTTTTTTGGACGTCCACTTGACGCGTGGCTCGCCGGTCCTGGCCGCACGTTTCTTCTTTTCCCCTCTCCTCGCCGGGGTAGGCGCCGACTCCTCGTCCTTCTCCTCCGGCTCCTCCTCGCCGTAGTCGAGCTTATCATCCATGTCGCCGTTGAGGTCCATTGTATCTTCTGGGGCATTTAAGTCGGGGGAGGCCGCGGCGGCTGCCGAGCTGGTCATGATGATGTCGTCCATGTCGGCCTCCGTCGCGTCAGGGTTGCCGAGATGCGATGACGATCATTGTGAGAAGAGCCTGCCACGGCACAAAGGTGGCGTCGGGAAGGATGCGTACGCCGGTGGGGAGTAGGTGTACAGGGGGTACTGGACGCCGGCGAACGTGGGCGAGGGCGTGTGCTGGGTAGGGTGGCCATGGGGAAAGGTGATGTTGGGGTTGAACCCGTCGCGCGCGTCGCCGTCGGCGTAGCCAGGCGAGGGCGCCAGCCCTAGGGAGACGTCGAGAATCTAGCCGGTGACCCGACGCTCTGCTGGCTCCAGGCGTGCGGGCCGTGGCCGCCGGGCGGATTCATCATCCCCGCGCGAGATGCCTCGGCCTGTTCGGCCGTGCGATCCACCTGCTCGGCCAAGGCAATCGCCACCGCCAGAGCTGCCCTATATCGGGCCTTCTTGGCGTTGAGCCTGTTCCGCCGGTTGGTGGTTACAGCCTCCCGGCGCGAAACCTCCGCCTTCCAGTCGGCGTTTGACATGCCCGGGGGCTTGGACGGCGATGCCCTCTGCTTCGGCTGGGCGGTGCTGGCATCGGTGGCGGCGCGAGGGGCAACGTACTTCTTCGGCGGCATGGCGGCCGGATAGAGGGGAGAGGGAGGAGAATGGCAGGAGAAGGCGGGAGTAGGGGAGATGGAGGGAAACGGAGGGGGAAAAAGCTGAGTGATTGGCGGGAAAAGGTCTTTGTCTCGCCGATAGAGTGGACCCACGCGCCTTTTCACTTTGGTTGGCGCTCCCAGGCGCCCCCCCCGGGGGGGGGGGGGGCTTGGGTTCGGCTTGGGTACGCCGGCTATTATTTCGGCCTAAACCGGCGATAAACGAGATCCTGAGGGCGCGACTGGGCGATCTTTCGACGCCGGGGCAAAAAAATGGCCTTGGGGGGGGGGCTTCTTGGGGGCGCGGCTGGAGATGCTCTAAGTTAGTTCATCTTGATGAGAGTGTAGAAATGCATGCTCTAGCCAATGCAACCAAAAGACCAATCTGATGAAAGAGACTAGGCAATACATTTATACGTCAACGAAGAGCAATGATTTTAACTTTTTGGATTGTCTCAACGCAAGGCCGTGTGCAATTTATGGAGCCAAAAAGATATATCATCTTTTGACCTACGCAAAAATTCAAACCCACTTATTTGAATTGAGATAGATTTAAATATATTGGGGCGTGCTACGCATCCTCTGGGTGATCTTTTTAAAATATCGACCGGGTCGCGAAATCTTGTTGCAGATTTCTTTTTGGCAACAGAGGACTTGTTGCAGAAATATTTTCAATTGAGGTCTTGCTTGCCTAAGTTGTCGCTGTTGAGCACCGTCGTTCAGTACTGTTGTTTGGAACACCGGTGTAGTTTCAAAAAAGCACAACAAGATCCTTGTTGTAAAATAAATTCATCTGCCGGCCGCCATGGTCATGGACAAAGCTCAAACCACGGAGCCACCTCTCATGCCACCAGCGGGTGGTGCCTGCACGCAGGTCCCTGCACCACCAGGGAGGGCTCCCCGGGGGCTGACAACGGTGCCAGAGAGGTCGTGTGATGCTGTAGAGACGACCAAGCCGCGCGGATCTCGGGCACGGCCGCCGATCCTGTTCTAGATACAAGGGGAAGAGGCGTGCAACACTAGTGTGTGTGGCCAAGCGGCCGACTACCCAGTGTGAGAGGTGTCGGCGGCCGGCTACCTACGCCCGATTTGCAGCAGGTGAGGAGAGATGCGAGAGGAAGAGGAGGGTCATGGAGGAAGACGATGCAGTTGGGGCGTTGTTTCAGGAATCAGAAAAGGTCGAGACGTGTGTGTGCCCACACGGACACATCTGGCACAGAGAAGCCGGCGGCCACGGTGTCACTTTTTAGCCAGTTGATGATGAACTTTTTTTCAAATTCGATTAGTTTAATTCAAATTTGATGAACTTTTTTATAATTTGATAAACTATATTCAAAATCAATGATTTTCCTAAATTCGTGATTTTTTTCCAGAATCCTGAAACAATTTTGAATTTATTAACATTTTCTTTTGATTATTTTCAGGGTTTTAAAATTCTTTTTATTATTATTTTCAAAAGTCAGCAGTTGACCGGGCAAATGCGATTGGAGCGACCAGGGTGCGAAGCCCTCATCTTTTTTGAGATAAACGAAAATTTTATTCATTAAAGATAACAAATACATCGTTTGTGAGGGTCATTACAATTTCATTTACAGGTTCCTCAAACCAATTAGAAATCAACGAAAATCTAGCTAAACTCGCAAGCTTATGAGCTACTTTATTTGCTTCTCTGTTGCGGTGTTCGAATCTAGTAGCAACGAAGTCACAAGCATAATGAAAACAATCGTCAAAAATTGCCGCCGCCGCACCCGCTGAATGTCCTCCGTTCTTCATGGTATCAATCACCTCCAGGTTGTCCGAGTTAATAATAAGGCGATTACATCCCGCCCTTTGCGCCAATGTTATACCAAATTTAAGAGCTGAGGCTTTCGCCATCAACACATCTTCGCAATAGTCAATCTTCTCGTTTCCTCCCGCGATAAACCTACCTTTTTCATCTCTCAAAACCGTCCCCATCGTGCCCCTAAGTAGGTCGTGATCAAAAGAAGCGTCAACGTTAAGTTTCACAAAACCCCTAGGAGGACATGACCAACCCCCCTTTTTCATAGAAGCCTTGGGGGATGATGCATTTACGAAGTTTGACGTAAGGGCTAGAATCCCCATTGAAATCTGAAGTGCATTATGAGTTGTCTCCTTGTGCACCAACTTCCGTCTTTCCCACCATAGATATCATGCTGAGACAGCAATCATTTCACGCACATTGTGATGACCCATTATCCTCAAATATTGGTCTGGCAGAAGTAGTAGGTATTCCAGCACCGCCTCTCCAGCAAGGTCAACCTTGCAAGCTTTATCAATGATATCATCCATCCCCAGCCTTGTCCAAACCTCCTTTGCTCTACAGCAAAGGAAAAGCATATGCTTTGTATATTCAGAACCCTTAGAGCAAGTAGGGCAAATGGGCGTGACCTTCATATGTCTATTTGCGAGCATAACCCGACATGGAAGCGTTCCATGTAATGTACGCCATATAAAAATTTTGACTTTTGCCGGACACGATGACTTCCATATCTTAATCCAAATAGGATTAACTGTGCTTCACCCCATCCCGTTAGAATGTCTTCGTCTACTTCCATACTGATGGTTACACTCCACAAAATAAGCAGACCGAACCGAGAACATACCATTTTTCGTATAACTCCAAGCAATGAAATATGGCATATCATGTTGCGATATTGGAATTGACAGAATCCGTTGAACATCAATGGGCCACATTGTTTGTGTAATCAGATCTTCGTCCCAAGAATTTGAAACAAGATCAATCAAATCATCCACCTTAGTTAACAGTTGTCCCCCCTTAGGTGTCACAACTTTTCTAGTATCACAATTTGGGATCCAGGCATCTTCCCAAATATTTATATTTTGTCCATTCCCCACATGCCAAATATAGCCACGTTTCAGAGAATTTATGCCAGCCATAATACTTTTCCAGGTAGAAGAAGAGCCTTTCTTTTGCTTAGAATTTAACAAATCGCCATCAGGATAGTATTTATCCCTTAGAATTGTGGCACACAAAGAATCAGGATTATCCAGAAAGTGCCATGCCTGTTTGGCGAGCAGTGCTAGATTGAAAGAGTGAATATCACGAAATCCCATCCGTCCTTGGTTTTTAGGTACACACATTTTCCACCAGGCCATCCAGTGCATCCTCCTCTGGTTCTCCTCGTCTCCCCACTAGAAATGCGCTATCGCGTCAATGATTCCTTTACAATTTTTTTTAGGAATTTTAAAGACCGACATTGCATAGGTGGGTATGGCTTGGATCACAGCCTTGAGCAGGATCCCTGAGGGAGTCATGGATTAGGGGGTCTCCGGACAGCCGGACTATCTCCATTGGCCGGACTGTTAGACTATGAAGATACAAGATTGGAGACTTCGTCTCATGTCCGGATGGGACTCTACTTGGCGTGGAAGGCAAGCTAGGCAATACGGATATGGATATCTCCTCCTTTGTAACTGACCTTGTGCAACCCTAACCCTCTCCGGTGTCTATATAAACCGAAGGGTTTTAGTCCATAGGACAACAATCACAACATACAATCATACCATAGGATAGCTTCCAGGGTTTAGCCTCTCTGATCTCGTGGTAGATCTACTCTTGTACTACCCATATCATCAATATTAATCAAGCAGGACGTAGGGTTTTACCTCCATCAAGAGGGCCCGAACCTGGGTAAAACATCGTGTCCCCTGCCTCCTGTTACCATCCGGACTAGATGCACAGTTCGGGACCCCCTACCCGAGATCCGCCAGTTTTGACACCGACATTGGTGCTTTCATTGGGAGTTCCTCTGTGTCGTCACCATTAGGCTTGATGGCTCCTACTATCATCGATAACGATGCGGTCCAGGGTGAGACTTTTCTCCCCGGTCAGATCTTCGTATTCGGCGGCTTTGCACCGCGGGCTAATTCGCTTGGCCTTCTAGAGCAGATTGAAAGCTACGCCCCTGGCCATCAGGTCAGATTTGGAACTTTGAACTACACGGCCGACATCCGCAGAGACTTGATCTTCGACGGATTCGAGCCAGAGCCGGGCGCGCCGCACTGTCACGATGGGTATGACCTAGCTCTGCCGCCGAACAGTACCCCAGAGGCCACGCCCGCATCAGCTCCGACCCTTAGCTCGGAGCCAACTGCGCCAATCGAGGACGGGTGGTTAGACACCACCTCAGGGGCTGCAGTCTCAACGGCGATCGAGCCGAACACCTGCCTAACCCTCTGCACAGCCCGTGACTCCAAGGTGCCGGACTCTTTTCGGGACTCCGAACCATCCGCGCCCCTGCCAATCGAATCCGATTGGGCGTCGATCACGGAATTCACCGCCGCGGATATCTTTCAGCACTCGCCCTTCGGCGACATTCTGAATTCACTAAGGTCACTCTCTTTGTCAGGAGAGCCCTGGCCGGACTATGGCCAACAGGATTGGGATGCGGACGACGAAGAAATTCGATGCCCACCCACCACCCACTTTGTAGCCACTGTCGATGATTTAACCGACATGCTCGACTTCGACTCCGAAGACATCGACGGTATGGACGACGATGTAGGAGACGAACATGAACCAGCGCCTATAGGGCACTGGAAAGCCACCTCGTCATATGACATATACATGGTGGATACACCCAACGAAGGCAATGGCGACGAGATAGTGGAGGATGACCCCTCCAAGAAGCAACCCAAGCGCCGACGTCAGCGGCGCCGCTCTAAGTCCCGCCAAAGCAAAAGTGGTGATACCGGCACAAGAGATAATAACACTCCTGATAGTGCCGAAGACAACAACAATCCCCTCCAGCAAGATTTAGAGCAGGAGGATGAAGGAGCCAACTCTCCTGAGAGAGCGGCAGACGGAGAGGAGGATGACAATTACATCCCCCCTCCGAAGACGAGGCAAGCCTCGGCGACGATGAATTCGCCGTCCCAGAGGATCCCGTCAAACAAGAGCGCTTCAAGCGCCGGCTTATGGCCACGGCAAATAGCCTGAAGAAAAAGCAGCAGCAGCTTCAAACTGATCAAGATCTGCTAGCTGGCAGATGGACTGAAGTCCTCGCGGCCGAGGAATATAAACTCGAGCGCCCCTCCAAGAATTACCCAAAGCACAGGTTACTACCCCGACTGGAGGAAGAAGCGTATGATACGGCTGATCGGCCACCTCATGGCCGCGATAGAGAGGCATTCCAGCCAAAAGCTCAGCCTCCACCCCGACGCCATTCAAATAAAAAGGCTTGGGGAGATACGCTAGACCTGCGAGACATATTGGAGGACAAAACAAAGCATGCAAGATCGATCTACGGATCACGACGGCGCACCACTCTGCGAGACGATAAAAGTCACGCCGGATACAGTAAAAGCAAATCCGGCCGGGCCAAACACAGCGGGCAAGACCCATTCGAGCTGCGTCGCGATATAGCCCAATACAGAGGCGGCGCACACCCCTTATGCTTCACAGACGAAGTAATGGAACATCAATTCCCAGAAGGTTTCAAACCTGTAAATATTGAATCATACGACGGCAGATCCCGCAGTATGGATTGAGGATTTCCTCCTCCACATCCACATGGCCCGCGGTGATGACTTGCACGCTATCAAATACCTCCCACTAAAGCTCAAAGGATCAGCGCGGCATTGGCTTAACAGCTTGCCAACGGACTCCATTAGCTGTTGGGAAGATCTGGAAGCTGCATTCCTTAACAACTTTCAGGGCACTTATGTGCGACCACCAGACGCCGATGACTTGAGCCACATAATTCAGCAGCCAGAAGAGTCGGCTAGGCAATTCTAGACTCGGTTCCTTACAAAGAAAAATCAAATCGTCGATTGTCCGGATGCGGAGGCCTTAGCGGCTTTCAAACACAACATCCGAGATGAGTGGCTAGCCCGGCACCTTGGTCAGGAAAAGCTGAAATCTATGGCAGCTCTCACGACACTCATGACCCGCTTTTGTGCGGGAGAAGACAGCTGGCTGGCTCGCAGTAATAACATATCAAAGAACCATGGTACCTCAGATACCAAGGACGGCAATAGCAGGTCACATCGCAACAAACATAAGCGCCGCATTAACAGCGAAAATACTGAGGATACGGCAGTCAATGCCGGATTCAAAGGCTCTAAACCCGGTCAGCAGAAAAAGCCATTCAAACAAAGTATGCCGGGTCCGTCCAGCTTGGACCGTATACTCGATCGCTCGTGTCAAATACACGGCACCCCAGACAAGCCAGCCAATCACACCAACAAGGATTGTTGGGTGTTCAAGCAGGCCGGCAAGTTAATTGCCGAAAACAAGGACAAGGGGCCGCATAGCGATGACGAGGAGGAGCCCCGGCAGCCGCACACCGGAGGGCAGAAGAGGTTTCCCCCGCAAGTGCGGACGGTGAACATGATATACGCGACCCACATCCCCAAGAGGGAGAGGAAGCGTGCGCTCAGGGACGTATATGCGTTGGATCCAGTCACCGCAAAGTTCAACCCTTGGTCCTCCTGCCCGATCACCTTCGATCGCAGGGACCACCCCACTAGTATCCGTCATGGTGGATTCGCCGCACTGGTCCTAGACCCAATCATTGACGGATTTCACCTCACTCGAGTCCTTATGGATGGAGGCAGCAGCCTGAACTTGCTTTATCAGGACACAGTGCGCAAAATGGGTATAGACCCCTCAAGGATCAACCCACAAAAACAACCTTTAAGGGTGTCATTCCAGGTGTAGAGGCCCATTGTACATGCTCAGTTACACTGGAAGTGGTCTTCGGATCCCCGGATAATTTCTGAAGCAAAGAGTTAATCATCGATATAGTCCCGTTCCGCAGTGGTTATCACGCGCTGCTCGGGCGAACCGCATTCGCTAGATTCAATGCGGTACCGCATTATGCATACCTCAAGCTCAAGATGCCAGGACCTCGCAGAGTTATTACAGTCAATGGAAACACAGAGCGCTCTCTCCGAATAGAGGAGCACACCGCGGCCCTCACAGCAGAAGCACAAAGCAGCCTCTCAAGGAAATCAACCAGTTCGGCGCTTCAAAGCCCGGACACCTTCAAGCGCGCTCGGGGCAATAGGCAAATAGACTGCCTGGCGCGATCTGAGCTCGCGTAGCAATACGGCGGCCACCCCAATCCCAGCCCAACTACGAAATTCGTGCCGCGCGTACATAATTACGCATTAAAAATACCATGGGCACAGGCGGGGAGGGGGGCACAACTGCGGCACGCCCCAAAACGCGGCCTAAACCGCACTAGGGGCTTCGCGTTTGGTTATTTTTCCTTTTTCTTTCAGGACCTTAATCTCTGGAAACACGGTCCGGCAGCACTATTGCCAAACACATGATGCAGCAACCAAGGAGGCAGACAGCTACGTCATACCACGGAATTCCCAGGTTGATTACAGTAACGAGTGAAATATTCGATTTAATATCATTCCTCAGCTTGCCCTTGGAAGGGACATAGTCCTACTCTTTGCTTATCGCACTATCTGTATCACTCTACTTTAACACAATTTTTTAATAAACAATGCATGACATTACGACTATTATTGCATTCTTGTTATATATATATATATGTGTGTGTGTGTGTGTGTGTGTGTGTGTTCATTAATGACCCTTGCAACCGTACACTCTGGTACGACCAATACACCAGGGGCTTACGTACCCCACAATACGGTGTGAAAAGTCCGAACACTTTCTCAAGTGCGGCACCCCGAACTTATAGCATTATATGCATCAGCTCTAATCATGTCTTTGGTCAAATGTTGGGTTTACCCGGCTCCTATGTTTTGGTACCTTACATTCCGCTCTATCGGCTAAGGTAGCGCTAGGAGAACTACTACGATTGTGCCCCGGTTCTGCCGGGCTTAGCACCTCAGTAGAGAAAGCTAAAACAGACTGTCATGATAAGGCGAGAGACTGGTCGCTGTTCGGCGAGGTTTTTCGAGTCTCTAAAGACTTATGCCGCTTAGGGCGAGGGGCCGGCCCTGTCTGGCTTACAGGCGTGTATCGCGCCCCGAATTCGGCCTTCCGAAATACCAGGGGATTCGCCGAAATTTAAAATTATAGAATTCTATGGCTAAGTGAGAGTGATAAAGCATTATTAGTCCGGTTGCCTTGTTCGTTGTGCTGAGCACCTCCCTCGAAGGACCCAAATATGGGAACAAGAGTGCTCAGGTTTATCCCGAACACCCCAACACTCGTGGCATGGGGGCAGAAGCCAAGGACTAGCCATCTCTCAGATTGGATAAACGGCCAAACAGAAGGTAATATTTTAAATTCACACAAGCGTTGCATAGCGCATATGAAACAAGTTTTCATTATACAGGATCACATGAGCAAGTCTCATTCAAATATTACATCTTTTGAACACTCATCCGTGATGAGACGGGCACCCGGCAGAACACCCTCGTAGTACATCTCGAGGTGGCGGTGCTCCTTGCCCTCGGCGGCCCCTCCTTGATCACTTCATGGCGTCTAGCTTGACCCACTGCAATTTCACACGGGCGAAAGCCCGGCGTGCACCTTCAATGTAGACAGATCGCTTGACGACCTCCAGCCGCGGGCAGGCATCTACAAGCCGCCTCACCAGGCCGAAGAAGCTGTTCGGAAGGGCGTCGCCAGGCCACAGCCGAATAATAAATCTCTTCATGGCCCGATCGGCCGCCTTATGTAGAGCTCGACCATCTGCTTCAGTTGGTCGCTCATTGGCACCGGGTGTTCAGCCTCAGCATACTGAGACCAGAACAACTTCTCCGTTGAGCTTCCATCCTCAGCCTGGTAAAATTGTGCGGCATTGGACACGCTGCGGGGCAGATCTGCGAATGCTCCTGGAGAGCTCCGGATTCGGGTAAGTAATCGGTAATTTACTTTTACATGCTTGCTTTGCATATAGAAAGCCTTACCCGCCGCTATCTTCTTCATCGTGTCGATCTCTTGGATGGCCTTTTGGGCTTCGGCCTTGGCACTTTTTACACTCTCGAGGGCCGCGGCAAGCTCAGACTCCCGCGTCTTTGAGTCAAGCTCCAACGCCTCGTGCTTCGCCACAAGAGCCTGGAGCTCTTGCTGCACCTCGCCCACCCGAGCCTCGTGCTTCTCTCGCTCGGTGCGCTCCTTGGCCGCTTTATCTTCGGCCTTGGTTAGCACTTGCTTCAGGGTCGCCACCTCGGTCGTGGCCCCTGGCAAACATACAATGATCCTATCATTTTGCAATCGCGTCCTTTTTTATATGTACATATCTATAGACGGGGTATTACTTACCCTTGTTCTCCTCGAGCTGCCTCTTGGCAAGGTCGAGCTCTTTCCTGGACCCCTCGAGTTCCTGCTTCAGTACGGTGACCTCCGCAGTCAGTGCAGCAGACGCCAGCAGCGAAGCCTGCATATGCGTATTGACACACTTATATTAGACTCCTGCGATATTATTTGATCCTCTGTTCGGCTTTTCTTTGTGAACACCGAACAAAGCATCAGGGGCTACTGTCTATGCGGTAATATTTCTACTACATTTTAAAACACTTACCTCAAAGCCTGTTAGAAGGCTGGCACAGGCTTCAGTCAATCCGCTCTTGGCGGACTAAACCTTCTGGATCACCGCAATCATGATAGTGCGGTGCTCCTCGTCGATGGAAGCGCTGCGAAGCGCTTCCAGCAGATTGTCCGGCGTCTGTGGATGGACAGAGGTCACTGGCACAGGCGTCTTTCCCCTTTTAGAAGGAGGCTGCCTTCCCGAGCCTGGAACTGCTGGAGGTTCCGGCGCGGTGTTCGGCTGAGGGCCGAACTCGGAGCTCTCAGGGGCCCCGTCCCCTCGGCTCCCAGAGTCCGGAAGGTCGCCTTGAGGCGCCTCTGGGACTGTCTCCCCTCGATCCGGTGCCTCTTGAGACAACACCTCGGCGTCATCGGCAGGATGAGGGGAGGTGGCGGTCGGGACTGGATCGCTATTCATGTCCGACAAGGCCAAGGAGCCGTCCGACGATACATCGATACTGGCTCGGGGCGGCCTGCATAATTGTGTTCGGCGTTAGGGAAAGCAGTGCGACAAAGGAATCCTATGGGTTACTCTCGTATCTGAATACTTATGATCTCCCTGGGGGCTTGGCCCTAGGCAACCACTCGTCTTCGCCTTCGTCGGCGGCGGTGGAGCTGTCCGGAAGGAGAGTCCTTCCCTTCTTGCACCCTTCGCCCCCTCCCCCCACCCCCCGTTGGGGCGGCCTTCCTTTTCCTGTCTCCCCCAATCGGTGGGGG
The DNA here is from genome assembly GCF_003073215.2 of Triticum urartu. Classification (NCBI taxonomy): domain Eukaryota; kingdom Viridiplantae; phylum Streptophyta; class Magnoliopsida; order Poales; family Poaceae; genus Triticum; species Triticum urartu. Next base: position 97,980,933 of record NC_053027.1, on the reverse strand, counting down.
AGCATCTTCTTCTTCCTCATCTTTGGGGGAAGAGTGCGCAGCAGAGTCATCGGACGGTGAGTCCGACGATGCCTGGCGTCGGGAACTCTTTCGGGTTCCCTTGGCCTTCTTGGTCTTCTCCGGCACCGTATAAGGGGCCGGAGTCAACATCTTCGCCAGAAGAGCGTCTGCGGGGCCTTCAGGCAAGGGAGCCAGACAGTCGATCTGTCCGGCCATCTTCTGCCAGTCCTGTCAAAGCTACGGAAGTTTAGATCCCGCATGGAGGCAATCTATAAAAAAACAAGTATCATGTGAAAGGTAAAGCAGCTTACCGCACTGGCTTGGCGCTTCGCGCCGAATCCGCGATCCTCAGTAATAGGAGGGGGGACCTCGACACTTTTGAATATCACCCTCCAGGCATCTTCATGAGTCATGTCGAAGAGCCTATTCAGAGTTCGGTGCTGCGCCGGGTCGAACTCCCACAAGTTGAACTCCCGTTGTTGGCACGGGAGGATCCGGCGGATGAGCATAACTTGGACTATTTGACAAGCTTGAGCTTCTTGTTCACCATGTTTTGAATACATGTTTGGAGTCCGGTCAGCTCTTCCGAACTACCCCAGGACAGGCCCTTCTCTTTCCAGGAGGTGAGCCGTGTGGGGATGCCAGAGCGGAACTCGGGGGCTGCTGCCCTTACAGGGTCGCGCGGCTCGGTGATGCAGAACCACCCCGATTACCACCCCTTTATGGTTTCCACAAAGGAGCCCTCGAGCCGTGTTACGTTGGGCATCTTGCCCACCATGGTGCCTCCGCACTCCGCCTGGCGGCCGCCCACCACCTTCGGCTTGACATTGAAGGTCTTCAGCCATAAGCCGAAGTGGGGCTTAATGCGGAGGAAGGCCTCGCACACGACGATAAACGCCGAGATGTTGAGGATGAAGTTCGGGGCCAGATCGTGGAAATCCAGGCCGTAATAGAACATGAGCCCCCACACGAATGGATGGAGAGGGAATCCCAGTCCGAGGAGGAAATGGGTGACGAATACTACCCTCTCATGGGGCCTGGGGGTGGGGATGAGCTGCCCCTCATCTGGGAGCCGGTGCGCGATGTCGTCGGGCAGGTATCCGGCTCTCCTCAGTTTCTTGATGTCTCCCTCCGTGACGAAGGAGACCATCCACCTGCCTCCCGCTCCGGACATGGTTGGAGAAGGTTGAGGTGGGAAGTGTGGACTTGGGAGCTAGAGCTCGAGTGTGCGAAAACGGATGAGCAAAGGAGGAAGAAGGCGTGGATAGAAAGGTGAATCCTTATCCCTTTATATGGGCGGACGAAGCTAAGCGTCCCCACTTGTCTGGTAAAACTCGCTTATCCCCCAAGTGCCGCAATTGATGGCGCGGTTGGGTTACCCACGCCCGTATTGATGAGAATCCCGTAATAAGGGGACACGATCTCTGCTTTGACAAGACGTGTCGAAAAACTGCCTCGCGTTATGTGCGGGGCTGGTTAAAGGAAACGGTTCGAATAATCACCGGGCCATGACATAACGTCATGCTGCCAAAACAAGCCAGCAAATTAGATCTACGAAAATATTATTCTCTCTACGGTGAAATGTGGAACTTATTTTGCAGGGTCGGACACTATCCTCGTATTCAAATTCTTCTGTGATGTATTCGGAGAAGGAACCCGTCTTGCAATGCCGAAGACAATACTGCGCGCTGGACTCATCGTCATTGAAGCCTGGTTCAGGGGCTACTGAGGGAGTCCTGGATTAGGGGGTCTCTGGACAGCCGGACTATCTCCATTGGCCGGACTGTTAGACTATGAAGATACAAGATTGAAGACTCCGTCTCGTGTCCGGATGGGACTCTACTTGGCGTGGAAGGCAAGCTAGGCAATACGGATATGGATATCTCCTCCTTTGCAACCGACCTTGTGTAACCCTAACCCTCTCCGGTGTCTATATAAACCGAAGGGTTTTAGTCCATAGGACAACAATCACAACATACAATCATACCATAGGCTAGCTTCTAGGGTTTAGCCTCTCTGATCTCGTGGTAGATCTACTCTTGTACTACCCATATCATCAATATTAATCAAGCAGGACGTAGGGTTTTAGCTCCATCAAGAGGGCCCGAACCTGGGTAAAACATCGTGTCCCCTTCCTCCTGTTACCATCTGGCCTAGACGCACAGTTCGGGACCCCCTACCCGAGATCCGCCGGTTTTGACACCGACAATCCCCTTTCCCCCGGCAGACAATAATTTTTCCTTCCAGCCACTAATTTTCTTGACAATCCGTTCAATCATAAATTGGAAACAGTATGTTTTATCTACACCCACATTTGCTGGCAAGCCCAAATATTTATCACTGAGGGCCTCTGTCATTATATTCAGCGTTATACACAATTGTTCCCTAATCTCCACCTTCGTGTTTGGGCTAAAGAAAATGCTAGATTTTTCAATGCTTACCAATTGTCCCGATGCCAGACAGTATAAATCTAACACTATTTTCAGAGCTTCCGCATTGTGTTGGTTGGCTTTCATGAGAATCAAAGAATCATCCGCAAAGAGAAGGTTTGTGATGGGCAGGGCATCTCTAAAAAGTTTTACTCCTGAAATATTTCCAATTTCCTCCGCCCGTATAAGTAGAGCATTCAATCCCTCTATGCACAACAAGAAAAGGTATGGTGACAATGGGTCACCCTGCCTCAAACCCCTTGTAGGCTTAAAACTCTCACTATCCTCAGCGTTAATCCTTACTCTGTATTCGACAGTTGAGATGCATTGCATAATTAATTTCACCCAATCTTGACGGAAGCCCAGTTTCAGCATAATCTCCTTCAAAAAAAGGCAACTCAACTCTGTCATAAGCTTTGTGCATATCAAGTTTAATAGCACACAAGCCCTCTCTACCTTCTCTTTTATTCTTGATTGTGTGAAAACACTCATAAGCTACCAATATATTATCCGTTATCAGTCTGCAAGGCACAAAAGCACTCTGAGTCGGGCTTATAATATCTGGCAGGAGAACCTTCAAATGAAGGGCCACCATCTTTGCAATTAGTTTATATACCACATTGCATAAGTTGATCGACCTAAATTGGGTTACTTTTCCGGTGTGTTAACTTTTGGAATCATCACAATCGTAGTATCGTTCCAACCAGCTGGTATAGTACACGTATTGATGGCTTGTAGGATCTCCTCAACTAGATCGTCCCCTAACATAGGCCAAAATCTTTTATAGAAGATAGCATGGAGTCTGTCGGTGTCAAAACCGGCGGATCTCGGGTAGGGGGTCCCAAACTATGCGTCTAGGCCGGATGGTAATGGGACGCAGGGGACACGATGTTTTACCCAGGTTCGGGCCCTCTTGATGGAGGTAAAACCCTACGTCCTGCTTGATTAATATTGATGATATGGGTAGTACAAGAGTAGATCTACCACGAGATCAGAGAGGCGAAACCCTAGAAGCTAGCCTATGGTATGATTGTATGCTGTGATTGTTGTCCTACGGACTAAACCCCTTCGGTTTATATAGACACCGGAGAGGGTTAGGGTTACACAAGGTCGGTTACAAAGGAGGAGATATCCATATCCGTATTGCCTAGCTTGCCTTCCATGCCAAGTAGAGTCCCATCCGGACACGAGACAAAGTCTTCAATCTTGTATCTTCATAGTCTAACAGTCCGGACAATGAAGATAGTCCGGCTGTCCGGAGACCCCCTAATCCAGGACTCCCTCAGTAGCCCCTGAACCAGGCTTCAATGATGATGAGTTCGGCGTGCAGTATTGTCTTCGGCATTGCAAGGTGGGTTCCTTCTCCGAATACATCATAGAAGAATTTGAATACGAGGATAGTGTCCGACCCTGCAAAATAAGTTCCACATTCCACGGTAGAGAGAATAATATTTTCGTAGATCTAATTTGCTGGCTTGTTTTGGCAGCATGACGTTATGTCATGGCCCGGTGATTATTCAAACCGTTTCCTTTAACCAGCCCCGCACATAACGCGAGGCAGTTTTTCGACACGTCTTGTCAAAGCAGAGATCATGTCCCCTTATTATGGGATTCTCACCAATACGGGCGTGGGTAACCCAACTGCGCCATCAATTGCGGCGCTTGGGGGATAAGCAAGTTTTACCAGGCAAGTGGGCACGCTTAGCTTTGTCCGCCCATATAAAGGGATAAGGATTCACCTTTCTATCCACGCCCTCTTCCTCCTTTGCTCATCCGTTTTCGCACACTCGAGCTCTAGCGCCCAAGTCCGCTCTCCCCACCTCAACCTTCTCCAACCATGTCCGGAGCGGGAGGCAGGTGGATGGTCTCCTCCGTCACGGAGGGAGACATCAAGAAACTGAGGAGAGCCGGATACCTGCCCGACGACATCGCGTACCGGCTCCCCGATGAGGGGCAGCTCATCCCCACCCCCAGGCCCCATGAGAGGGTAGTATTCCTCACCCATTTCCTCCGCGGACTGGGATTCCCTCTTCATCCATTCATCTGGGGGCTCATGTTCTATTACGGCCTAGATTTCCACGATCTGGCCCCGAACTTCGTCCTCAACATCTCGCCGTTTATCGTCGTGTGCGAGGCCTTCCTCCGCATCAAGCCCCACTTCGGCTTATGGCTGAAGACCTTCAATGTCAAGCCGAAGGTGGTGGGCGGCCGCCAGGCGGAGTGCAGAGGCGCCATGGTGGGCAAGATGCCCAATGTAACATGGCTCGAGGGCTCCTTTGTGGAAACCATAAAGGGGTGGCAATCGGGGTGGTTCTACATCACCGAGCCGCGCGACCCTGTATGGGCAGTGGCCCCCGAGTTCCGATCTGGCATCCCCACGCGGCTCACCTCCTGGAAAGAGAAGGGCCTGTCCTGGGGTAGTTCGGAAGAGTTGACTGGACTCCAACATGTATTCAAAACATGGTGAACAACAAGCTCAAGCTTGTCAACATAGTCCAAGTTATGCTCATCCGCCGGATCCTCCCGTGCCAACAACGGGAGTTCAACTTGTGGGAGTTCGACCCGACGCAGCACCGAACTCTGAACAGGCTCTTTGACACGACTCATGAAGATGCCTGGAGGGTGCTGTTCAAAAGTGCCGAGGTCCCCCCTCCTATTACTGAGGATCGCGGATTCAGCACGAAGCGCCAAGCCAGTGAGGTAAGCTGCTTTACCTTTCACAGGATACTAATTTTTTTTATAGATTGACTCTATGCGGGATCTAAACTCCTGTACCTTTGACAAGACTAGCAGAAGATGGCCGGACAGATCGACTGTCTAGCTCCTTTTCCCGAAGGCCCCGCTGACGCTCTTCTGGTGAAGATGTTGACTCCGGCCCCTTATACGGTGCCGGAGAAGACCAAGAAGGCCAAGGGAACCCGAAAGAGTTCCCGACGCCAGGCGTCGTCGGACTCACCGTCCGATGACTCTGCGGCGCACTCTTCCCCCGAAGACGAGGAAGAAGAAGAAGAAGATGCTCCCCCACCGACTGGGGGAGACAGGAAAAGGAAGGCCGCCCCAACCGGGGAGGCCGGAGGGTCCAAGAAGGGAAGGACTCTCCTTCCGGACAGTTCCACCGCCGCCGACGAAGGCGAAGACGAGTGGTTGCCCAGGGCCAAGCCCCTGAGGAGATCGTAAGTGTTCGGATGCCAGAGTAGCTCATGGAATTCCTTTGTCGCACAGTTTTCCCTAATCGCCGAGCATAATTACGCAGGCCGCCATGAGCCAATATCGAGGTATCATCAGACGGCTCCGTGGGCTTGTCGAACATGGATAGTGATCCAGTCCCGACCGCCACCTCCCCCCATCCTGCCGACGACGCCGAGGTGTTGTCTCAAGAGGCACCGGATCGAGGGGAGATAGTCTTGGAGGCGCCTCAAGGCGACCTTCCGGACTCAGGGAGCCGAGGGGACGGGGCCCCCGAGAGCTCCGAGTTCGGCCCTCAGCCGAACACCGCGCTGGACCCTCTAGCGGTTTCGGGCTCGGGCAGGCGGCCTCCTTCTAAGAGGGGCAAGACGCCTGTGCCGGTGACCTCTGTCCATCCAGAGGCACTGGACAATCTGCTGGAAGCGCTTCGCAGCGCTTCCATCGACGAGGAGCACCTCACTATCATGAGTGCGGTGATCCAGAAGGTTCAGTCCGCCAAGAGCGGATTGACTGAAGCCTGTGCCAGCCTTCTAACAGGCTTTGAGGTAAGTGTTTTAAAATGTAGTAGAAATATTACCGCATAGACAGTAGCCGCTTATGCTTTGTTCGGTGTTCACAAAGAAAAGCCGAACAAAGGATCTAATAATATCGCAGGAGTCTAATATAAGTGTGTCAATACGCATATGCAGGCTTCGCTGCTGGCGTCTGCCGCACTGACTGCGGAGGTCACCGTACTGAAGCAGGACCTTGAGGGGTCCAGGAAAGAGCTCGGCCTTGCCAAGAGGCAGCTCGAGGAGAACAAGGGTAAGTAATACCCCGTCTATACATATGTATATATAAAAAGGACGCAAATGCAAAATGATGGGATCATTGTATGTTTGCCAGGGGCCACGGCCGAGGTGGCGACCCTGAAGCAAGCGCTAACCAAGGCCGAAGATAGAGCAGCCAAGGAGCGCACCGAGCGAGAGAAGCACGAGGCTCGGGTGGGCGAGGTGCAGCAAGAGCTCCAGGCTCTCGTGGCGAAGCACGAGGCATTGGAGCTTGACTCAAAGACGCGGGAGTCTGAGCTTGCAGCGGCCATCAAGAGTGTAAAAAGTGCCAAGGCCGAAGCCCAAAAGGCCCTCCAAGAGATCGACACGATGAAGAAGATAGCAGCGAGTAAGGCTTTTTATATCCAAAGCAAGCATGTAAAAGTAAATTACCGATTACTTACCCGAATCCGGAGCTCTCTAGGAGCATTCGCAGATCTGCCCCGCAGTGTGTCCGATGCCGCGCAATTTTACCAGGCCGAGGATGGAAGCTCAAGGGAGAAGTTGTTCTGGTCTCAGTATGCTGAGGCTGAACACCCGGTGCCAATGAGCGACCAACTGAAGCAGATGGTCGAGCTACATAAGGCGGCCGATCGGGCCATGAAGAGCTTTATTATCCGGCTGTGGCCTGGCGACGCCCTTCCGAACAGCTTCTTCGGCCTGGTGAGGCGGCTTGTCGATGCCTGCCCTCGGCTGGAGGTCGTCAAGAGATCTGTCTGTATTGAAGGTGCACGCCGGGCTTTCGCCTGTGTGAAATTGCAGTGGGTCAAGCTAGACGCCGTGAAGCTGATCAAGGAGGGGCCGCCTGAGGGCAAGGAGCACCGCCACCCCGAGATGTACTACGAGGGTGTTCTGCCGGGTGCCCGCCTCATCGCGGATGAGTGTTCAAAAGATGTAATATTTGAATGAGACTTGCTCGTATGATCCTGTATGATGAAAACTTGTTTCATATGCGCTATGCAACGCTTGTGTGAATTTAAAATATTACCTTCTGTTTGGCCGTTTATCCAATCTGAGAGATGGCTAGTCCTCGGCTTCTGCCCCATGCCACGAGTGCTGGGGTGTTCGGGATAAACCTGAGCACTCTTGTTCCCATATTTGGGTCCTTCGAGGGAGGTGCTCAGCACAACGAACAAGGCAACCAGACTAATAATGCTTTATCACTCTCACTTAGCCATAGAATTCTATAATTTTAAATTTTGGCGAAGCCCCTGGTATTCGGAAGGCCGAATTCGGGGCGCGATACACGCCTGTAAGCCGGACAGGGCCGGCCCCTTGCCCTAAGCGGCATAAGTCTTTAGGGACTCGAAAAACCTCGCCGAATAACGACCAGTCTCTCGCCTTATCATGACAGTCAGTTTTAGATTTCTCTACTGAGGTGCTAAGCCCGGCAGAACCGGGGCACAATCGTAGTAGTTCTCCTAGCGCTACCTTAGCCGATAGAGCGGAACGTAAGGTACCAAAACATAGGAGCCGGTCAAACCCAACATTTGACCAAAGACATGATTCAGAGCTGATGCATACAATGCTATAAGTTCGGGGTGCCGCACTTGTGAAAGTGTTCGGACTTTTCACACCGTATTGTGGGGTACGTAAGCCCCTGTTGTATTGGTCGTACTAGAGTGTACGGTTGCAAGGCGTCATTAATGAACACATATATAGGATAGCACTATTCTAATCCTGGGATTAGAATAGTTATTTGGATCACAGCAGCCCCTATATAGGGCCCGACAGGGCCCTCCCGAACTTCTGAACTGTTGCCGGCCCGACAGGATCCACTAGATCCCGAGGCTCCCCGACAAGATCCACCTGATCCCGATCCTAAGCCGCCCCAGCCCCCCCCCCCCCCCCCCTCCCCCCCCCCCCCCCCGTGGTCGCCGCCGATCTTCGACGGATCCGCCGCCTCCTCCCCGTCTCCAGCTCCTGGCCGGCCGGATCCGCCGCCTCCCTCCCGTCTCCAGCTCCTGACTGGCCGGATCCGGCCCCTCCCCTCCTTCCCCAGATCCTGGCCGACCACCGGCGCGGGCGAGCAAGCGACGGCGGACGCCGGTGCGAGGGAGCCCGCGTCGCCTGGAAGCGGCGAAGCCGCCATGGACTTCCGGAAGCCGCATCCTCCTTCCATATTCACCGCCCGACACATTGGCAGAGAAGATGACGGCCCCGACGCAAGCTATGGCGAATGGCGCGGCCAATGGGGCAACTCCGCGGCGAAGGCGGCATCGGAGGCGCCTTCAAATCCAGCAGCGGTACATGAACTTCCTCCCACTTGTCGCCTTCTTCTTCAATCGTCCCTTGCCTGACCTTCTTGCTTCATGCAGATGAACTTCGCGCCCTATGAAAGTCATGGATTGCCATGCAGTTCCTCTCCTAGCTCTCCGACAAATTGCTCACAAGGTGGCCTATCAGCTGCTGGAAAAAGGTTGGACGAACTTCTAGCCAGGGTATGGTTGAACTTCTTCCCTCTGCTTGTTATTTTCTTACTGCTATGAGAAGTTCAGGTGGTGTGTAGCATCAGTCCATGAGAAGTTCAGGCTGCCAAAAATAGTAGTAAATCTGCCTGAACTTCACATCCATGAGAAGTTCAGGTACATCTGTGAGCATCAGTCCATGAGAAGTTCAAGCTGCCAAAAATAGTAGTAAATCTGCCTAAACTTCACATCCATGAGAAGTTCAGGTACATCTGTCAGCATCAGTCCATGAGAAGTTCAGGCTGCCAAAAATACTAGTAAATCTGCCTGAACTTCACATCCATGAGAAGTTCAGGTACATCTGTGAGCATCAGTCCATGAGAAGTTCAGGCTGCCAAAAATAGTAGTAAATCTGCCTGAACTTCACATCCATGAGAAGTTCAGGTACATATCTGAGCATCAGTCCAGGCTACAAAAGCTTTTTTTTAATATGCCCGCTGTAACATGTGAAGTTCATGTAGTCTGTGAGCATCAGTCCAGGCTGCAAATAGTAGAAAATCTGCCTGCTTACAGCCATGCGAAGTTCAGGTAGTTTATGAGCATCAGTCCAGGCTACAAATAGCTTTATATATGAGAAGTTCAGGCTTTGAATAATGCTAAGTTCAGTTAGAAAGGTATAGGCAGATGGAACTTGTGTGCTAATAAACATTTTTACTTTTTTGACAAGAAGACGAGAGACGCATGAAGAAGCTCAGAAGTTCCCAGCAGCAAGTACTCAATCCCAAGCCCGTACGCATTACACCGACCCCCCCTCCCCCCCTGCTCGGCCTCGCGCTACCACATTTGTTAATAGGCCCATTTAAATCCTAAAATAACAAACATAATTATATTTAAAGAAGTTCAAATAGAAAAGATATAGAAGTTCAGGACAGTTATTCAATGAAGATCTTGAGCATTTTAAAAACAGACCCCGACCTCGATGCTTTGAATGGTAAAGAGCCTCTGCAAAGCATTATCTATAAAAATTGAGCAACTCTCCCTTCTAATGCGGAAATAAAGGTGAACAGAGGCCTATCAGAACAGAGAACTAACTTGGGTCATAAACGAACTGCTTTTGTCGATTGTCATTCCAAGAAGAAACAACCATTATCTTCCTTCAATACCACAACAACAACAATTACAGTAACATAATTAAACACACTTGATATTTATTCATTGTCTTGACATGTATAATCAGAGTACAGTTGTAACATACTTGTCAGTATCAAGTAATTTCGCTGCAGCCTCGAAGTAGTCAAAGAAATCTGGGGCGATCTCCATGTCATCTGTTAACCAATCAACCATGGAAATGAGATGGCATGCGGAAACATCTAAGAACAAGAACCATCAAGGAGATCAGACCTTCCAGAATGATTACTCGACGGAAATCATGCTTAATGAATAGCTCATCCAAGGCCCATTTATAGTGGTCTAAGTTAAGAAACATCGTTAGGACAAGAACCGATCATATCATCAACTCTAAAGAAAACACTCATCATTTCAGGACCACCTACTAGCTATCTTGTAATATGCAACTTTTTCTCCTGGTCTTTCAGTGCGCACAGGCTCAAGATCCACATGCTGCAACACATCAAAGGCAAAAAGAACACCGAGTTCTAGCTAAACAAAAACAAATCTACACTGAGTAATAGATTTTGTCAAAACCTCAAATTAACATTTTAAAAACGATTAGCATACAGAAGTTCAGGATAGTTATTCACTGAAGATCGAACAACTACTATAAGTACGAAAACATACTAGAAAAAAATAAGAAATATACGCATATCCGTAGGCCAATTACATGGTTGCTCATGGGACTATCAAAAAATCCAAAGCAATGCAAAAGAATGAAAATAACATAAAAAGAAAGAAACACATAGGGTTTGCTCCATTAACTTGCAAAGAAGGAAAAACAGAAGTTCAAGTATGAACAGTACAGAAGTACAGCTTGTACAACGACCCTTAGATGATCTGGAAAAAGTGCATGCATACTTGGACTAATCCCATGATTGACCACGAGACAAACTCTAAAAATAACATCTAAAGAACTAAAATTATAAAAAAATGAAAAAAAGAAAATATATAGCACCATGCACCTTTGCCTTGCAAAATATGGAATGCAATGTGGAAAACTAGAAGTTCAACCATTAATTAGAAAGAAGTCCAGCATCTACTGAAGATAGTGGATCATCAAAAATAACAAACCATCGACTGAAGTCAAGCATCTACTTACAACACAGAAGTTCAGGTGCGAAAGTTCTAGCAATCCAGCTCGTACAACAGAACGAAAATTGATTGAAACAACAACCCCGATTAAATTTGGTTCCTAGATTCAATCGTTTGGGTCAATTCCGACACGTCAAAAGCCATTTCGAACGTCATCATACTCCAGATAAAACATCCAAAAAAGATCCGCCATCAATCAGTGCGCTCGAACAACAAACCGCGACGGGAGGAAGAAAGTGCAATCCACAATTTCGGAATGAATGAGCCAGCCAAATCGAATTAACAAAATGGGGAGGATTCAACCGCCATTTCGAACGTCATAATGCTCCGGATAAATAACAAAATGATCCCCATCATACTGTCCCTCGAACAAAAAACCACGGCGGGAGGCAGAAGATCCAATCGCCGGATTTCGATTTGTATGAGCTCGCATATTCAAATTAACAACATGGGCAGCATTTTGTCTCACTAATGCACACAAATCCACACCCAATTTGAACAGAAAACCTACAAATCTACAACAGCGGCCGAAACCAATCCCGCAGACGAAGAACAAAGGTGGCGGAACACCAAATCGAATTCGCTCGAGAATAACAATAAATCATGAAGTGAACTCGTACCTAAGCCCAATTCTCATCCTATTAGGGATCCTAGAACATCCAGTACATGCAAAACACTTGTGACAGACCCATGTTCATCACCGCCCGAGAGCAAATCCGCCAACGAGCTAGATTCCTAATCAAAACAAGCATTTAGATTCTAAAAACCGTGTAAACATTACACTTACATCACCAACAACACGAACGATCAGAAAAACTCGCGGTAGAAGGCACGGTTGAGAAGATAGCCCGAAGGTCGGGTTCGTACAGAGGGAAGGTCAGGCGCGTTACTCAGGCAGTTCAGGTTGTGGTCAGAATATTATTCTGATCCCGTGATCAGAATAGTGTTTATATATATATAGCAAGAATGCAATAATAGTCGTAATGTCATGCATTGTTTATTAAAAAAATTGCCTTAAAGCAGAGTGATACAGATAGTGCGATAAGCAAAGAATAGGACTATGTCCCTTCCAAGGGCAAGTTGAGGAATAATATTAAATCGAATATTTCACTCGTTACTGTAATCAACCTGGGAATTCCGTGGTATGACATAGTTGTCTGCCTCCTTTGTTGCTGCATCATGTGTTTGGCAATAGTGCTGCCGGACCATGTTTCCAGAGATTAAGGTCCTGAAAGAAAAGGAAAAAATAACCAAACGGGAAGCCCCTAGTGCGGTTTAGGCCGCGTTTTGGGGCGTGCCGCAGGTGTGCCCCCCTCCCCACCTATGCCCATGGTATTTTTAATGTGTAATTATGTACGCGCGGCACGAATTTCGCCGTTGGGCTGGGATTGGGGTGGCCGCCGTATTGCTACACGAGCTCAGATCACGCGAGGCGGTCTATTTGCCGATTGCCCCGAGCGTGCTTGAAGGTGTCCGGGCTTTGAAGCGCCGAACTGGTTGATTGCCTTAAGAGGTTGCTTTGCGCTTCTGCTACGAGGGCCGCGGTGTGCTCCTCTGTTCGGAGAGAGCGCTCTGTGTTTCCATTGACTGTAATAACTCCGCGAGGTCCTGGAATCTTGAGCTTGAGGTATGCATAATGCGGTACCGCATTGAATCTAGCGAATGCGGTTCACCCGAGCAGCGCGTGATAACCACTGCGGAACGGGACTATATCGAAGATTAACTCTTCGCTTCAGAAATTATCCGGGGATCCGAAGACCACTTCCAGTGTAACTAAGCCTGTACAATGGGCCTCTACACCTGGAATGACGCCCTTAAAGGTTGTTTTTGTGGGTTTGATCCATGAGGGGTCTATACCCATTTTGCACACTGTGTTCTGATAAAGCAGGTTCAGGCTGTTGCCGCCATCCATAAGGACTCGAGTGAGGTGAAATCCGTCAATGATTGGGTCTAGGACCAGTGCGGCGAATCCGCCATGACGGATACTAGTGGGGTGGTCCCTGCGATCGAAGGTGATCGGGCAGGAGGACCAAGGGTTGAACTTTGGGGCGACTGGCTCCAACACATATACGTCCCTGAGCACACGCTTCCGCTCCCTCTTGGGGATGTGGGTCGCTTATATCATGTTCACCGTCCACACTTGCGGGGGAAACCTCTTCTGCCCTCTGGTGTGCAGCTGCCGGGGCTCCTCCTCGTCATCGCTATGCGGCCCCTTGTCCTTGTTTTCGGCAATTAACTTGCCGGCCTGCTTGAACACCCAACAATCCCTATTGGTGTGATTGGCTGGCTTGTCTGGGGTGCCGTGTATTTGACACGAGCGATCGAGTATACAGTCCAAGCTGGACAGACTCGGCGTACTTTGTTTGAATGGCTTTTTCCGCTGACCGGGTTTAGAGCCTTTGAATCCGGCATTGACTGTCGTATCCTCAGTATTTTCGCTGTTAATGCGGCGCTTATGTTTGTTGCGACGTGACCTGCTATTGCCATCCTTGGTATCTGAGGTACCATGGTTCTTTGATATGTTATTACTGCGAGCCAGCCAGCTGTCTTCTCCCACACAAAAGCGGGTCATGAGTGTCGTGAGAGCTGCCATAGATTTCGGCTTTTCCTGACCAAGGTGCCGGGCTAGCCACTCGTCTCGGATGTTGTGTTTGAAAGCCGCTAAGGCCTTTGCATCCGGACAGTCGATGATTTGATTTTTCTTTGTAAGGAACCGAGTCCAGAATTGCCTAGCCGACTCTTCTGGCTGCTGAATTATGTGGCTCAAGTCATCGGCATCTGGTGGTCGCACATAAGTGCCCTGAAAGTTGTCGAGGAATGCGGCTTCCAGTTCTTCCCAACAGCTAATGGAGTCCACTGGCAAGCTGTTAAGGCAATGCCGCGCTGGTCCTTTGAGCTTTAGTGGGAGGTATTTGATAGCGTGTAAGTCATCACCGCGGGCCATGTGGATGTGGAGGAGGAAATCCTCAATCCATACTGCGGGATCTGTTGTGCCGTCGTATGATTCAATATTTACAGGTCTGAAACCTTCTGGGAATTGATGTTCCATTACTTCTATGAAGCATAAGGGGTGTGCGGTGCCTCTGTATTGGGCTATATCGCGACGCAGCTCGAATGGGTCTTGCCCGCTGTGTTCGGCCCGGCCGGATTTGCTTTTATTGTATCCGGCATGACGTTTATCGTCTCGCAGAGTGGTGCGCCGTCGTGATCCGTAGATCGATCTTGCATGCTTTGCTTTGTCCTCCAATATGTCTCGCAGGTCTGGCGTATCTCCCCATGCCTTTTTATTTGAATGGCGTCGGGGTGGAGGCTGAGCTTTTGGCTGGAATGCCTCTATCACGGCCGCAAGGTGGCCGATCAGCCGTATCATACGCTTCTTCCACCAGTCGGGGTAGTAACCTGCGCTTTGGGTAATTCTTGGAGGGGCGCTCGAGTTTATATTCCTCGGTCACGAGGACTTCAGTCCATCTGTTAGCTAGCAGATCTTGATCAGTTTGAAGCTGCTGCTGCTTTTTCTTCAGGCTATTTGCCATGGCCATAAGCTGGCGCTTGAAGCGCTCTTGTTCGACGGGATCCTCTAGGACGGCGAATTCATCATCGCCGAGGCTTGCCTCGTCTTTGGAGGGGGGATGTAGTTGTCATCCTCCTCCTCTCCGTCTGCCGCTCTCTCAGGAGAGCTGGCTCCTTCATCCTCCTGCTCTAAATCTTTCTGGAGGGGATTGTTGTTGTCTTCGGCACTATCCGTAGTGTTATTATCTCCTGTGCCGGTATCACCACTTTTTCTTTGGCGGGACTTAGAGCGGCGCCACTGACGTCGGCGCTTGGGTTGCTTCTTGGAGGGGTCATCCTCCGCTATCTCGTCGCAATTGCCTTCGTTGGGTGTATCCACCAACGTATATGTCATATGACGAGGTGGCTTTCCAGTGCCCTATAGACGCTAGTTCATGTTCGTCTCCTACATCGTCGTCCATAACGTCGATGTCTTCGGAGTTGAAGTCGAGCATGTCGGTTAAATCATCGATAGTGGCTACAAAGTGGGTGGTGGGTGGGCGTCGAATTTCTTCATCGTCCGCATCCCAATCCTGTTGGCCATAGTCCGGCCAGGGCTCTCCTAAAAAAGAGAGAGACCTTAGTAAATTCAGAATATCGCCGAAGGGCGAGTGCGGAAAGATATCCGCGGCGGTGAATTCCATGATCGGCGCCCAATCGGATTCGATTGGCAGGGGCACGGATGGTTCAGAGTCCGGAAAAGAGTCCGGCACCTTGGAGTCACGGGCTGCGCAGAGGGTTAGGCAGGTGTTTGGCTCGATTGCCGTTGAGACTGCAGCCCCTGAGGCGGTGTCTAACCAGCCGTCCTCGATTGGCGTAGTTGGCTCCGAGCTAAGGGTCAGAGCTGATGCGGGCGCGGCCTCTGGGGTACTGTTCGGCGGTAGAGCTAGGTCATACCCATCGTGACAGTGCGGCGCGCCCGGCTGTGGCTCGAATCCGTTGAAGATCAAGTCTCCGCGGATGTTGGCCGTGTAGTTCAAACTTCCAAATCTGACCTGACGGCCAGGGGCGTAGCTTTCAATCTGCTCCAAAAGGCCAAGCGAATTAGCCCGCAGTGCAAAGCCGCCGAATACGAAGATCTGTCCGGGGAGAAAAGTCTCACCCTGGACCGCATCGCTATCGATGATAGCAGGAGCCATCAAGCCTAACGGCGACGACACAGAGGAACTCTCAATGAAAGCACCAATGTCGGTGTCAAAACCGGCGGATCTCGGGTAGGGGGTCCCGAACTGTGCATCTAGTCCGGATGGTAACAGGAGGGAGGGGACACGATGTTTTACCCAGGTTCGGGCCCTCTTGATGGAGGTAAAACCCTACGTCCTGCTTGATTAATATTGATGATATGGGTAGTACAAGAGTAGATCTACCACGAGATCAGAGAGGCTAAACCCTAGAAGCTATCCTATGGTATGATTGTATGTTGTGATTGTTGTCCTACGGACTAAAACCCTTCGGTTTATATAGACACCGGAGAGGGTTAGGGTTGCACACGGTCAGTTACAAAGGAGGAGATATCCATATCCGTATTGCCTAACTTGCCTTCCACGCCAAGTAGAGTCCCATCCGGACACGAGACAAAGTCTTCAATCTTGTATCTTCATAGTCTAACAGTCTGGCCAATGGAGATAGTTCGGCTGTCCAGAGACCCCCTAATCCAGGACTCCCTCAGAGTCCATCTGGCCCTGGAGCTTTTAATTCCCCAATCTCGAACAGCACCTTGCGAACATCTTCAGCAGTATATGGGGCAAGAAGAGCATTGTTCATTTCAGTCGTCACTCTTCTACGAACTAGGGACAAAACCTCTTGATTCGGATGCTGGACTTCCGACATGAAGAGTTTTGAAAAATAATCAGTAATGTGATTCTTCAGCTCCTTACCTTCTCTCCAAATCCCAGAATCATCTAAAAGTTTCTTTATATTATTTCTCTTTTTCCTGTCCGTGGCTGCATTGTGGAAGAACGATGTATTATGATCCCCGTGCATCAACCAGTTTGCACGACCCCTTTGTAGCCAGAAATTTTCCTCTTGGTCCAATAGGTTCTCAATTACCACAATAATATCCTTCTGTCGGCACCGTGATTCTGTGTTCAAGGGACCACACCTCAGTCTCTCTAACTCTTTTATTTATTTATTAATTCTTCGCTTAGGGCCCTTGAGAGTTACATGATCCAAGTGTGCAAATCGGCATGCACGGCTCTCGTTCGATCAGCTAGTGAAGGGCCAATACCTGCTAACTTTGCTCTTTCCCAAGAAGCCTTAACAATTTTAGTGAGAGTCTCTTCCTTTAACCACCTAGCTTCAAATTTCTTCACGCACCCCTTTGGTCGTATGAAAATATTGTCATTCAAATAATCCATGTCCAAGACCAGCGGCCGATGATCAGAATGGACATGTTCTTGATTAATCACTGTTGCACGAGGAAATTTATGTGCCCACCCTACATTGCAAACTGCGCGATCGAGACGCTCTCAAATTTCACCTCTACTCCAAGTAAAAGGATCGCCCATGTAACCTAAGTCTTCCAGCCCACAGTCCATAACGAATTCACGGAAATCCCTCATCATTCCATTTGGTCTCGCATTACCGCCCTCTTTTTCCGAGGAATATAAAATTTCATTAAAATCCCCCAAACCCCCCCAAGGGTGGTCGCCCTTACTATGTAAATTACGAATATCATCCCAAGATAAATGATGTTCGTTCCAGTTCGGATGACCATAAAAGCCCGTGAATCGCCACTGTACAACATCCTCATACATAAACAGAACATCAATAAAATAAGATGATACATAGTTCAACTCGATTTTATTCGACTTATGATAAAACATAACAAGGCCATTGGCCCAACCATCACTTTCTTCTACAAACATAGAATCAAAACCTAGGAAACGATGAAGCTCATCGGCTTTACACTTATTCAAATGAGTTTCAGAAAGGAAACTTAACTCTGCCCTTGTACGCTCCTATAGTTCCAGAAGCTCACGAACTGCCGTGTTGGAGAGCATACCACGGCAGTTCCATCCTAGGATTTTCATTTGGCCCAGTGGTCCTCCTCCTCGGAGGCCGCCGATGTGCCATTCTCATCTTTCTCTTCACCCACCGACTCCACTCCTTGCTAAGTATATTATTCCTCCTTCTTGTCTATCTCCTTTGCTACGTGCATAACACCCCCTCCTTATCCTGGACTACCTCAACTCTACCAGTACACACCCGTTTGGATGAGGCGGTTACATCTCCATATAACATGTGCTCATAGCTGTCCATCTCTTTCTCAAAAGAGAACTCTAAGTCACTATCCATCGGTTGGAACCCAAAAGAATGTTGTAACGCCCCGAGACCGTTGCGCCAGGTGTCTTCCAGTTATTCGCTGTTGTTTCCTTGTCATGTGCTTACGTGTCATGCATTTCATATAATGTCATCATGTGCATCGCATTTGCATACATGTTCGTCTCATGCATCCGAGCATTTTCCCCGTCGTCCGTTTTGCATTCCGGCGCTCCTATGTCCTCCGGTGTCCCCTTTTACCTCTTTTCATGTGCGGGTGTTAAACATTCTCGGATTGGACTGAGACTTGCCAAGCGTCCTTGTTTTACTACCGGTAGACCGCCTGTCAAGTTTCGTGCCATTTGGACTTCGTTTGATACTCCAATGGTTAACCGAGGAACCGTAAAGGCCTCGTGTGTTTTGTAGCCCACCACCCCTTCCAAAGTGGCCCAAAACCCCCTCCATCCTCTCGGTCGTTCGATCACGATCGCGTGGCCGAAAACCGCACCTCATTTGGACTCTCCTAGCTCCCTCTACCTATATATATGTGATCCCCTCCAAAATTCGCGGATGAACCCTAGCAATCTTCCTCCTCGCGCCGCCGGACATGTCCATCCGCGCCGGACATGTCTGCCGGCCATGTCCCTCCGTCCAATGGCGTAGCGCCACGTCGCTCCCCCCGCCGTTGTAGCCAACCAGCGCCCGCCACCTCAGCGCCGCGCCGTCCCACTTCGCCGTCGGGCCCGAGGCCGGCCAGCCCGAGCCGCGACCGGGCCTGAGCCGCCCGCGCCCCGCCTGTCTCTCCGCGCCGCCGCCTGAGAGTCGCCGCCGCCCGTCGCCGTTCTGCTCAGCCACCGCAGCGCCGCCGCCTCGCCCACCGCTTCCCCGCCGCCAGCGCGCAGCTCCGTGCGCCGCCCATCGACCTCCAGCAAGGCCCGGAGCACCGCCGCCCGCCTTCTTGTCTCCCTCTCCGGCGCGCCGCCTTCGGCCTCGCCGGCGTCCTCCTCCCTCGCGCGGATCCGGGGAAGGTGGACGAGATCCACCAACCCCGGGAACCAAACGCCACGCCCTGCGCCTGGATCTCTTCATCTCGCTTCTCCTCGTTCGCCCGTTGACTCTTCCCGCGGGGTAAAATTTCTCGAAGTCCCCAGATCTCAGTAATTTTATGCCTCTGTTCATCGCATCATAACTTGGCATCCGTGGCTCTGTTTTGGGCGTGTAGCATATCAAATTGTTCGTCTCGACGAGTACTTCATTTCATCTCATTGCACTATGTTCATTTGAGTTCATCTTGATGCCCTAAATGCTGTTGCAAGAGTGCTATGTGATGTTAGTTTCAGATTCTTATCAGTTATTGGACATTTGTCATTTTTGCCATGATTAATGTGTGCCTCCTATGAACTTGAGCCCTACATGTGTTTTGAAGTATGCCGTGCCATCTTTACAGGGGTGTATGCCATGTATTTTTGTGAGCTTTGTGGTGATTAGAACAAGCATGCAAAGTAGCTCTCGTAATGTTGCTGATTTCAGGGACTTAGAATTTCTTCTAAGTCTTTGTCTGCTGATATTTTTATGCCATGTATTCATGTTGCTACAGAGTGATCCATGCCTCTTTTGAGCATGTTCAGTAAGGATGATTTTGAGATATTGTTAGGCTCTATCCATCCATGTCTTTGTTTGCAATTATGGAGTGCTCTAACATGACTCAATCGTGCTCTACTTTTGCTATAAAATATTCTTGGCAGATTGTTTACATGTTAAGCAATTTTGCTGAGGTTGTTGTAGTTGATCCTTGCATGCTATGAGGTTGTTCTTGCCATGTTTAGCTTTTATGCCATGTCTACTTGCTGGGTGTATGCTTAGTTTGTCATGCAATGCCTTGTGATGAGTGCATCGAGCTCGCAAACATGCCTACGTGAATCTGTTTTGCCATGTTCCAGTTTTCTGCTAACTCTGAATCTGTTAACGAAAGTTGCTATGTTTACATGGTTGCCATTATATTTTCTGATCCCTTTTGGCTTATGGTCAGTAAGGGACTTTTGTTGTATACTTTGAGTAGCTTCATGCCATGCCTTGCTTTTCCATGATATGTTCCTGTAGCATGTTGTTATCTTGCTCTAAACATTGCTTCCTGATGTTAAATTCCTGACATGTTATTTTCACTAAGTCTGTGAACCTGTTATCTTTTGCACTTTTGCCATGCTTGTTTGAACCTGCTATCGTGTGATTTAGCCGTACCTCAGTGTTCATATTTTGTCAAGCATCTTGAAGGGATCACTGCCATGTGCTTTGTTGCTATGTTAGAGTGCATTAACTTGTTGTTCTTGATGCATTTAGATGGCCTCGTGCTGTTAATCGCAGATCGGTGCCATATTTGTTTTGCTTCTCATTTGCAAACCGTGCATCCGATTCCGGTGATCTTTATATCGATTTCGACCGAAATCAACTCATCTTTCCATCGGCACTCTTGGTTTTCCTAGTTGATGTCTAGTTCAATCTTTCCCTTCCGAAGCACGCATATGCATTGCATATCACATCCTGCATATCATGACATGTTTTGCACCATGTTGCTTGCGCATTGCACCGTGGTTGATTGTTGTTTCCTTTGCTTGTGTTCTTGCCTTGGGTAGAGCCGGGAGACGAGTTCATGCCTCCCATATTGCCATGTCAAGCCTCTAACCCACCTTGTCCTAGCAAACCGTTGTTTGGCTATGTTACCGCTTTGCTCAGCCCCTCTTATAGCGTTGCTAGTTGCAGGTGAAGTTGGAGTTTGTTCCATGTTGGAACATGGATTTGTTGGGATATCACAATATCTCTTATTTAATTAATGCATCTATATATTTGGTAAAGGGTGCAAAGCTCGGCCTTATGCCTGGTGTTTTGTTCCACTCTTGCCGCCCTAGTTTCTGTCATACCGGTGTTATGTTCCTTGATTTTGTGTTCCTTACGCGGTTGGGTTATAATGGGCACCCCTTGGCAGTTCTCCTTGAATAAAACTCCTCCAGCAAGGCCCAACCTTGGTTTTACCATTTGCCACCTAGCCCTTTTTTCCCTTGGGTCGGCCAACCCAAGGGTCATCTTTATTTTACCCCCCCCCCCCCGAGCCAGTGCTCCTCTGAGTGCTGGTCCAAACTAGAGTCCTTTGCAGCGCCCCCTCGGGGAAACTCGAGGTTTGGTTTTAGCTGTACGGAGCGCTCATCCGGTGTGCCCTGAGAACGAGATATGTGCAGGTCCTATCGGGATTTGTCAGCACATCTGGGTGGCTTTGCTGGTCTTGTTTTACCATTGTCGAGGTGTCTTGTAACCGGGATTCCGAGTCTGATCGGGTCTTCCTGGGAGAAGGAATATCCTTCGTTGACCATGAGAGCTTGTGATGGGCTAAGTTGGGACACCCCTACAGGGATTTGAACTTTTGAAAGTCATGCCCGCGGTTATGGGTAGATGGGAATTTGTCAATGTCCGGTTGTAGAAAACCTGAAACTTATCTTAATTAAAATGCATCAACGGCGTTTGTAGCCGTGATGGTCTCTTCTCGGCGGGGTCCGGGAAGTGAACACAGTGTTGGAGTTATGCTTGAACATAAGTAGATTCAGGATCACTTCTTGATCACTTCTAGTTCATGACCGTGCTTTGCCTTCTCTCCTCGCTCTTATTTGCGTATGTTAGCCACCATATATGCTAGTGCTTGCTGCAGCTCCACCTCATACCTGTTCCCCTACCTATAAGCTTAAATAGTCTTGATCGCGAGGGTGTGAAATTGCTGAGTCCCCATGACTCACAGATTACTTCCAAAACCAGTTTGCAGGTGACGATGATACCGTGCAGGTGCAGCAACCGAGCTCAAGGAGGAGCTCGATGAAGTTCGTGTCTGTTGAGTTGTTTCGTTTCCAGTTGATCAGTAGTGGAGCCCAGTCGGGGCGATCGGGGATCTAGCATTATGGTGGTCTTCTTTTATTTTGGTTCCGTAGTCGGACCTTGATTGTATCTGGATGATGTAATGTTATATTCATGTATTGTGTGAAGTGGCGATTGTAAGCCAACTATGTACCTCTTTTCTTATTCAGTACATGGGATGTGTAAAGATTACCCCTCTTGCGACATTGCCTTCAATGCAGTTATGCCTCTAAGTTGTGCTCCGACACGTGGGAGATATAGCCGCATCGAGGGTGTTATAAGTTGGTAATCAGAGCCTTCCCCGACTTAGGAGCCCCCTGCTTGATCGAATCGCTGGCGTTGTTGAGTCTAGAAAAATGTTTTGAGTCTTATAGGATATATATCGGAGAGTAGGATTTCTTTTTACTCGTCAGTCCCTTCGTTGCTCTGGTGAGGCATCCTGACGTAGAGTTTTGACTCTTCTCTTCTCAAATTTCACTAAAAAAATTTAGGATCACGATGGTATCTTGGAATCGTTCTGATGGTTTTGTGACGAGAACATTGTTCTTGGTGCCTCCTGACATTTAGGGGTTGTGGCAGTGTCCCGAGGAGTTGAGCTCCGAGGTGTTATCATCACAATTTTATCATTGCAGTTCTGGAATACCTGAGTTTCGCGACATCGAAAATCTCTTTTATGCAGTTGTTGGTGAGATAACCTCGACGCCACCCAGTACTGGGGCGGGAGTTCGGGAGTATTGCCATAACTCATATAACGGTTGCTTTTCGAAGGTTGATGTAAATGATTTCCGAAGGTTTCTTGGTTATGTGTTGAAGGATGGATACAGCTGGATGTAGGATTTGATAGCTTTGGGTGGGATATTATGCTTCCCCTGTATCCCCAACACCTGATTGAATAACTGGAAAGTTTTGGGAGTTTATAAGTGGGAATTCAAGTAGTTAGGATATCTTTCCGACAGATGCATGATATGAGATTGGGGTTCGACGTCTAGTGGTCCGCCTATCCACGGATGGTTTTACAGTGGTCTCGTTGTGTCTTAAAGAGTCCTTGGCTATGCTGACTCGGGGACACTTTGTATGTCATGTGCACTGCCTTGTACATGATGGTGCTTGATACGTCTCCAACGTATCTATAATTTTTGATTGCTCCATGCTATATTATCTACTGTTTTGGACTATATTGGGCTTTATTTTCCAATTTTATATTATTTTTGGGACTAACCTATTAACCGGAGGCCCAGCCCAGAATTGCTGTTTTTTTGCCTATTTCAGTGTTTCGAAGAAACGGAATATCAAATGGAGTCCAAATGGAATGAAACCTTCGGGAACGTGATTTTCTCACCGAACGTGATCCAGGAGACTTGGACCCTACGCCAAGGCATCAGAGAGGCGGTCATGAGGGTGGGGGCGCCCCCCCCCCAGGGCGCGCCCCACTGCCTCGTGGGCCCCCCGGAGCTCCACCGACGTACTCCTTCCTCCTATATATACCTACGTACCCCCAAACGATTAGAAGAGGAGCCAAAAACCTAATTCCACCGCCGCAAATTTCTGTATCCACGAGATCCCATCTTGGGCCTGTTCCGGAGCTCCGCCGGAGAGGGCCATCATCACGGAGGGCTTCTACATCATCATAGCCCCTCCGATGAAGTGTGAGTAGTTTACCTCAGACCTTCGGGTCCATAGTTAGTAGCTAGATGGCTTCTTCTCTCTTTTTGGATCTCAATACAAAGTTCTCCCCCTCTCTTGTGGAGATCTATTCGATGTAATCTTCTTTTTGCGGTGTGTTTGTTGAGATTGATGAATTGTGGGTTTATGATCAAGTCTATCTATGAATAATATTTGAATCTTCTTTGAATTCTTTTATGTATGATTGGTTATCTTTGCAATCTCTTCGAATTATCCGTTTGGTTTGGCCAACTAGATTGGTAGTTCTTGCCATGGGAGAAGTGCTTAGCTTTGGGTTCGATCTTGCGGTGTCCTTTCCCAGTGACAGAAGGGGCAGCACGGCACATATTGTATCATTGCCATCGAGGATAACAAGATGGAGTTTATTTCATATTGCATGAATTTATCTCTCTACATCATGTCATCTTGCTTAAGGCGTTACTCTGTTTTTAACTTAATACTCTAGATGCATGCTGGATAGCGGTCGATGAGTGGAGTAAT
Organism: Triticum urartu; assembly: GCF_003073215.2. Taxonomy (NCBI): domain Eukaryota; kingdom Viridiplantae; phylum Streptophyta; class Magnoliopsida; order Poales; family Poaceae; genus Triticum; species Triticum urartu. The sequence continues at coordinate 97,956,969 of NC_053027.1, read as the reverse complement.
AGTAGTAGATGCAGAATCGTTTCGGTCTACTTGTCACGGATGTGATGCCTATATACATGATCATGCCTAGATATTCTCATAACTATGCTCAATTCTGTCAATTGCTCAATAGTAATTTGTTCACCCACCATAGAATACTTATGCTCTTAAGAGAAGCCACTAGTGGAACTATGGCCCCGGGTCTATTCTCATCATATTAATCACCATCACTTTAATCTTGCTTTGCTTTTTACTTTGCCTTTAATTTTTACTTTGCATCTTTATACCAAAAATACCAAAAATATTATATCTATCAGATCTCACTCTCGTCAGTGACCGTGAAGGGATTGACAACCCCTAATCGCGTTGGTTGCGAGTAGCTATCGTTTTGTGTAGGTATGAGGGACTTGAGCGTGGCCTCCTACCGGATTGATACCTTGGTTCTCAAAAACTAAGGGAAATACTTATGCTACTCTGTTGCATCATCCCTTCCACTTCGGGGAAAACCAACGCAATCTCAAGAGGTAGCAGTGTTGTACGATCGAGCCCGTGTGGGCCCCACCAAGAAAACTTTGGATGAAATCTCTATCATATGTTTGTTCCGGCTTTTTTTCTGTAAGCCAATCCCTTGCTTTGTTTTGAGTTGTGGTATTCGAGTTGCTTCAAAGTCAAATGTTGATTACATACCTTTCCTAAGTGGTGTTCTCATGCTCCGATGTGAATACCAATTCTTCATGATAATCAAGATTGCCATGTCAATCCTTTTCAACCGCCGTGTTTCTCTTCAAGTAAATCCGATCATTTCAACATCTGCAAGATCAACTCAAGTCTTCTCAATGTTGTTTGTTTCACCCGTCCCAAGTTGCTTTTGTTTTACCCCCCCCCCCCCCCTCTCCTTCAAGGATTCAGATCTCTTAATCGAGTATCCTTTTATTGATGTGAAGTCTCGCCATTCGTTTCCGTCAATGTTCTTACCCGGTGGTTCTCATGAAGATGTTCTACAAGTTCATCATTCTTCATTTTTTTCATCTCCGGTGGTTTCAAGTCAAGCTTTGTTGATCATATCCTTTCCTCGTTTCAAATGTCTTCTCTTGCCGGTGCACCTCTTAATCATCCATTTCTCGCTATTCAATTGTTCCGGAGTGCTGAAGATATCTCAAAAGGCTCGTCTTGTCATTTAAGATCTGTTTAACTTATTTCGAGGTTGTTATCTCATTCAAGCCATTTAATTCGACCGGTCCATTCTCTCTTTTAAATCGTTCTACGGTGTTTCTTTTGAGTGGGCCCTAACCCACAGGTCTTTTCCCAGGATCTTACCTGTCTCTTCTATTTTTCCCGGAGCTATCCTCAAATTCTTTTCAAAGTTTGATGTTAGAATGAATTATCATCAGTCATATGTGTTTCTCCAAGATCTTTCAAATTCTTTTCATCGTTGGCTCAACCTCTTCGCTTTTGATTCTTCCGGAGTGTCTAAATAATTCATGGTGGTGTTTCTCGTCGTCATTCTCGGGTTTTGAAGACCGAAGAAGAGTTTTTCCTCCATATCCTTATCCGTTCTCTTGAAGATTCATGGTTCTACCTTGTTGCGACCCTCTCATAATTATTTTCGATTGTGAGAATTCTTTTCACCCATCCGGAGCAATCATGAGTCTTTTCAGTTTGATTCTCCAGAGCCTATCATATTAGAATTATTCATTCTCAGCTTTCAGCTCTTTTTCTATAAATCTTACCCGGTGCATCGTTCAAATATCCTCTAGTCAGTTATTGATCTCCTCGTTCTCATGTATCTAAATCCTAGCAAGCATCTTCGTTCATTTGCTAATTCTTCCCGGTGTTTCCTTATCTTTTCTTCGTTCATTTTCAATTATTACCGGTGGTCCGTTCAAGATTTCTCTTCCTTTTTTATCGTATCAATTCATTCGTTCTTTCAGTCCTACCGGTGGATCATCGAAGGCCTCTTCAAGTTTGTGCAATATCTATCTTAATCCTTTCTACGAGAATAAGTAGTGTGCCAAATCCATTGTTTGTCATCAATTTAATTGGTGAAGGATAAGCATAATGTAATTCTTATTTCTTGTTTCATCGAGTGAATTCAATTCCTTATTCCGGAGGCTCATCATACCACATTCTCGGTTCGAGAGGCTTATATTTTCTTTTCCAAGAGTTCCAAGCTCTCACAATTATATTACTACGGAGATTCATCTAAATCATTGCAAGGTTTCACTTTGTGTTTTCAACTTCTCTTTCCTTTCATTTGATCATCCTTTTGTTACCGGAGTTCTTCATGGAGGTTCTACATGATGTTTCATCAAGGATTTAATTCCTTCTCCAAGTTTTCATCGAGATTCTTTTCTAAGAAGCTCAAGCATTCTTCATCTTGCAATCTGGAGTGCAATTCTTTCTTCCATATCATTGGAGGTGGTATTATGTCATTCTTGATAATTTGACTTCATGTTTCATGATTAACATGTTGTTAAGAATGAGGTATTTTAAATCCATCAACGTCTTCGTTGGAGTTATCTTGTGTCATATTTCACCTAAAGCCTTCCCTAAGGATTGTTGCTATTTATGGTGCTCATAATTGATCCAAGTTCTTCATCTATCCTTCCGGTGAAATAAGTTTCTCGTCTCCTTGTTCTTATCAATCAAATCTTTTTCCGGGAGTGGCAGGTTGTCACCTCATAATTTTGAGATGTTCTCCATAAGCCCACTACAACCTTGTTCTTTTCGTTGTTGTTAATCCAACAACTCCGTTCTAACATTTATTGTAAGCATACTCTCTCAAGATCTTGTTCCCCTCCGCCCATTCCATTCCGTTCTTTCATTTCTTCCGGAGGCTTTGTGATATTGCTCTTTTCAGTCATCATCTCGAATTGTGAAGAACATGATCTTTTCATGCTTATCCTTTTAATCAGAGTGTGTGCCCGCTGCTCAAGTCCTTTTCATCCTATCAAGTCTTGCATCTCTTTTCAACCGGAGTGCTACCCGAAATTGGTTCTTTCTTATTCCTTTTTCTTAATGGAGTGCTTTCAACTTTGTTCACCTTCGTTGTTTTCCTTCTTTCAAGTTGTTCAACTTTTCAAGGTTCTTTGGTTTCACTCGTTTGTCAAAGAAGCAACTTAGTTTTACCTCTTCTCTTTCTCTTTCGTTTTTCCCTCCGGTGCCATTCTAGATCTCGGGACGAGATCCTCTCGTAGTGGTGGAGTGTTGTAATGCCCCGAGACCGTTGCGCCAGGTGTCTTCCAATTATTCGCTGTTGTTGCCTTGTCATGTGCTTGCGTGTCATGCATTTCATATCATGTCATCATGTGCATCGCATTTGCATACATGTTCGTCTCATGCATCCGAGCATTTTCCTCGTCGTCCATTTTGCATTCCGGCGCTCCTATGCCTCCAGTGTCCCCTTTTACCTCTTTCCGTGTGCGGGTGTTAAACGTTCTCGGATTGGACCAAGACTTGCCAAGCGGCCTTGGTTTACTACCGGTAGACCACCTGTCAAGTTTCGTGCCATTTGGACTTCGTTTGATACTCCAACGGTTAACCGAGGAACCGTAAAGGCCTCGTGTGTGTTGCAGCCCAACACCCCTTCCAAAGTGGCCCAAAACCCACCTAAACCCCCTCCATCATCTCGGTCGTTCGATCACAATCGCGTGGCCGAAAACAGCACCTCATTTGGACTGTCCTAGCTTCCTCTACCTATATATATGTGATCCCCTCCAAAATTCGCGGATGAACCCTAGCAGTCTTCCTCCTCGCGCCGCCGGACATGTCCATCCGTGCCGGACATGTCTGCCGGCCACGTCCCTCCGTCCAATGGCGTAGCGCAACGTCGCTCCCCCCGCCCCCGCCGCTGCAGCCAACCAGCGCCCGCCACCTCAGCGTCACGCCGCCCCACTTCGCCGCCGGGCCCGCGGGGCCCGAGGCCGGCCAGCCCGAGCCGTGACCGGGCCCGAGCCGCCCGCGCCCCGCATGTCTCTCCGCGCCGCCGCCTGAGAGTCACCGCCGCCCGTCGCCGTTCTGCTCAGCCACCGCATCGCCGCCGCCTCGCCCGCCGCTTCCCCGCCGCCGGCGCGCAGCTCCGTGTGCCGCCTTCCCGCGCCGCCCGTCAACCTCCAGCAAGGCCTGGAGCACCGCCGCCCTCCTCCCCATCTCCCTCGTCGGCGCGCCGCCTTCGGCCTCGCCGGCGTCCTCCTCCCTCGCCGGATCCGGGGAAGGTGGACGAGATCCACCAACCCCAGGAACCAAACGCCACGCCCCGCGCCTGGATCTCTTCATCCCGCTTCTCCTCGTTCGCCCGTTGACTCTTCCCGCGGGGTAAAATTTCTCTAAGTCCCCAGATCTCAGTAATTTTATGCCTCTGTTCATCGCATCATAACTTGGCATCTGTGGCTCCGTTTTGGGCATGTAGCATATCAAATTGTTCGTCTCGACGAGTACTTCGTTTCATCTCATTGCACCATGTTCATTTGAGTTCATCTTGATGCCCTAAATGTTGTTCAAGAGTGCTATGTGATGTTAGTTTCAGATTCTTATCAGTTATTGGACATTTGTCATTTTTTCCATGATTAATGTGTGCTTCCTATGAACTTGAGCCCTACATGTGTTTTGAAGTATGCCATGCCATCTTTACAGGGGTGTATGCCATGTATTTTTGTGAGCTTTGTTGTGACTAGCACAAGCATGCAAAGTAGCTCTCGTAATGTTGCTGATTTCAGGGACTTGGAATTTCTTCTAAGTCTTTGTCTGCTGATATTTTTATGCCATGTATTCACGTTGCTACAGAGTGATCCATGCCTCTTTTAAGCATGTTCAGTAAGGATGATTTTGAGATATTGTTAGGCTCTATCCATCCATGTCTTCGTTTGCAATTATGGAGTGCTCTAACATGACTCAATCGTGCTCTACTTTTGCTATAAAATGTTCCTGGGAGATTGTTTACATGTTAAGCAATTTTGCCGAGGTTGTTGTAGTTGATCCTTGCATGCTATGAGGTTGTTCTTGCCATGTTTAGCTTCTATGCCATGTCTACTTGCTGGGTGTATGCTTAGTTTGTCATGCAATGCCTTGTGGTGAGTGCATCGAGCTCGCAAACATGCCTACATGAATCTGTTTTGCCATGTTCCAGTTTTCTGCTAAGTCTGAATCTGTTAACGAAAGTTGCTATGTTTACATGGTTGCCATTGTATTTTATGATCCCTTTTGGCTTATGGTCAGTAAGGGACTTCTTTTGTATGCTTTGATTATCTTCATGCCATGCCATGATTTGGCATGATATGTTCCTATAGCATGTTGTTATCTTGCTCTAAACATTGCTTCCTAATGTTAAATTCCTGACATGTTATTTTCATTAAGTCTGTGAACCTCTTATCTTTTGCACTTTTGCCATGCTTGTTTGAACCTGCTATCGTGTGATTTAGCCGTAGCTCAGTGTTCATCTTTTGTCAAGCATCTTGAGTGGATCACTGCCATCTGCTTTGTTGCTATGTTAGAGTGCAGTAGCTTGTTGTTCTTGATGCATTTAGATGGCCTCGTGCTGTTAATCGCAGATCGGTGCCATATTTGTTTTGCTTGTCATTTGCAAACCGTGCATCCGATTCCGGTGATCTTTATATCGATTTTGACCAAAATCAACTCATCTTTCCAGCGGCACTCTTGGTTTTCCATGTTGAGGCCTGCTTCAATCTTTCCCTTCCGACGCACGCATATGCATTGCATATCACATCCCGCATATCATGCCATGTTTTGCACCATGTTGCTTGCGCATTGCACCGTGGTTGATTGTTGTTTCCTTTGCTTGTGTTCTTGCCTCGGGTAGGGCTGGGAGACGAGTTCGTGTTCGAGGAACCCGCCGTGTACGTTTTCGAGGATCAAGCTTTCTTCTTCTCGGAGAACTTTGCAGGCAAAATGACCATACCCTCGAAATCACTTCTATCTTTGCTTGCTAGATGCTCGCTCTTTTGCTATGCCTTTGCTGCGATACCTACCACATGCTTTTATCATGCCTCCCATATTGCCATGTCAAGCCTCTAACCCACCTTGTCCTAGCAAACCGTTGTTTGGCTATGTTACCGCTTTGCTCAGCCCCTCTTATAGCGTTGCAAGTTGCAGGTGAAGTTGGAATTTGTTCCATGTTGAAACATGGATTTGTTGGGATATCACAATATCTCTTATTTAATTAATGCATCTATATATTTGGTAAAGGGTGGAAGGCTCAGCCTTATGCCTGGTGTTTTGTTCCACTCTTGCCGCCCTAGTTTCTGTCATACCGGTGTTATGTTCCTTGATTTTACATTCCTTGCACGGTTGGGTTATAATGGGAACCCCTTGACAGTTCGCCTTGAATAAAACTCCTCCAGCAAGGCCCAACCTTGGTTTTACCATTTGCCACCTAGCCCTTTTTTCCCTTGGGGTGGCAAACCCAAGGGTCATCTTTATTTTACCCCCCCCCCCCCGGGCCAGTGCTCCTCTGAGTGTTGGTCCAAACTAGAGTCCTTTGCAGCGCCCCCTCGTGAAAACTCAAGGTTTGGTTTTAGATGTACGGAGCGCTCATCCGGTGTGCCCTGAGAACGAGATATGTGCGGCTCCTATCGGGATTTGTCAGCACATCTGGGTGGCTTTGCTGGTCTTGTTTTACCATTGTCGAGATGTCTTGTAACCGGGATTCCGAGCCTGATCGGGTCTTCCTGGGAGAAGGAATATCCTTCCTTGACCGTGAGAGCTTGTGATGGGCTAAGTTGGGACACCCTGCAGGTATTTGAACTTTCAAAAGTCGTGCCCACGGTTATGGGCAGATGGGAATTTGTTAATGTTCAGTTGTAGAAAACCTGAAACTTATCTTAATTAAAATGCATCAACCGCGTGTGTAGCCGTGATGGTCTCTTCTCGGCGGGGTCCGGGAAGTGAACACGGTGTTGGAGTTATGCTTGAACGTAAGTAGATTCAGGATCACTTCTAGTTCACGACCATGCTTTGCCTTCTCTCCTCGCTCTCATTTGCGTATGTTAGCCACCATATATGCTAGTGCTTGCTGCAGCTCCACCTCATACCTTTCCCCTACCTATAAGCTTAAATAGTCTTGATCGCGAGGGTGTGAAATTGCTGAGTCCCCGTGACTCACAGATTACTTCCAAAACCAGTTTGCAGGTGACGATGATACCGTGCAGGTGCAGCAACCGAGCTCAAGGAGGAGCTCGATGAAGTTCGTGTCCGTTGAGTTGATTCGTTTCCAGTTGATCAGTAGTGGAGCCCAGTCGGGGCGATCGGGGATCTAGCATTAGGGGTGGTCTTCTTTTATTTTGGTTCCATAGTCGGACCATAATTGTATCTGGATGATGTAATGTTATATTCATGTATTGTGTGAAGTGACGATTGTAAGCCAACTATGTACCTCTTTTCTTATTCAGTGCATGGGATGTGTAAAGATTACCCCTCTTGCGACATTGTCTTCATTGCGGTTATGCCTCTAAGTCGTGCTCCGAAGCGTGGGAGATATAGCCGCATCGAGGGTGTTATAAAAGTCCCACGAGTGGGGCGTGTGAGCGCCAGGACGGTTCAGGTGCATAAGGCTCCGAGCAGGAGCTCCTCGCGCCTACGTCTCGCTTGACGTGAAACTTAGGGCAACATTGCTTGAGGGATTACGAGACTGGGCCGGCAAACTCACGGGAGGCCACAACCTCGTTTTTATTTTCTTCTTTTGTACTTTTTTGCTTTCTATTTTACTTTTTCTTCATATTTACAAATATACTAAATATGTATATTACAAAAAACACTTTATATAAAACACTAAAAAAATGCTTATCCAACGTTTTCAAAATACTCAATGTGTATAAAAATGTTCCTAAAGTATACAAAAAATTTATAGTAGTGTGTATGAAAGAAATTGATCATGTATTGAAAAGATGTAAATAAAATATTTGAAAAAAAATTATTACATATTTAAAAATCTAAAATGTGTGTATAAAATGTTTTTGATGTATATAAAATAAACATAATAACATAAATTTTAAATTTCTTTGATCATTTATGAATAAAATATTAGTTATATATTTCACAAATGTTAACTGTGTATAAAAAATGTTGCTGATATATACCGAAAATGTATGATTGTATGAAAAAGTATTTATCAAATATAGAAGTTTGAAAAAATGTGAATTATCTATTTTTAAAATGTTAAACCTGTACAAAATACGTTTTTGATGTATAAGAAAAGTGTAGAACGTGTATTTAAAAATTGGACACAAAAACCTAAATTGTCAAAAAAATGATATCTATAAAAATGTTAATATATACTTTAAAAATCGTAAAAATTTATTAAAAAATATTCCTGATATATACCAAAAATGTACAATGTGTATGCACAAAGTAGTCATCAAACATTTATTTTTATTAAATGTGAATGATGTATTTTAAAAATGTTAATCATGTATAAGAAATTCATGATGTACACGTAAAATGTACAAATATGTATGAAAAATGTAGACATACGTTGAAAAGCAAATAAAAATGGAAGAAAGAAAAAGAACACCTCAGAAATGAAGAAAAATAGAAAATCCAAAGAAACCCTGAGAACTCATGAGGATATAAAGAAAAACAAGGGAAAACTAATAAAACTGATGAAAATTAAAAAAGATACAATAAAACCGGAAAATAGAAAAGGAAAGAGAAACCCAATAAAAACATAGAAAGAAACAAAAGAAAAAATAAATAAATAACCTAGTAAAAACCAGAATAAAACAAAGATAACAATGAAAAAACGAAAGGCGAAGATACAAAATAATCACTGAAGAAACAAAAAACGATAGAAAAAGAAATGAGCGAAGGAACGCATGAAAAAGACTGACCCAGTACCGTAGCCCGGAGTGGAAAACTTCATGCGAGACACGTAGATAGTCTTGCATGAAGCGATATATAATTCTCGCGAAGTAGGGAATTTACATAACATCAATATTTGGGAAGATGCCTGGATCTCAAACTATGCCACTAGAAAGATTGTGACCCCTAGGAGGGGGCAATTGTTATCAGAAGTGGGTGACCTGATTGACCCTGCCTCCAATAATTGGGATGAGGACCTGATTAGACAAACTATGTGGCCCATTGACGCACAACGGTTTCTTTCAGTCCCACTGTCGCAACATGATATGACAGATTTCATTGCCTGGAGTTATACGAAAAATGGTATGTTTTCGGTACGGTCTTCTTACTCTGTGGAGTGGAATTGCCAGCATGGGAGTAAAGTAAAATATTCTAATGGGATTGGGCGAATCACAGCTAATCCTATATGGTGTCAAATATGGAAGTTATCTTGTCCGGCAAAAGTAAAAAAAAATATGGTGTATATTACATGGCACTCTCCCATGCCGGGTAACACTCGCTAACACACACATGAAGGTCTCGGCCTCGTGCCCTAATTTCTCTTAAGGTTTAGAAGATACGAAACGCATGCTTTTCCTCCGTAGTAAAGCAAACGAGGTTTGGAAGAAACTAGGAATGGATAAGATTATTGATAAAGCTTGTAAGGTTGATCGTGTTGGGGAGGCGATATTGGAATACCTTCTACTTCTTCTAGACCAAGATTTGAGTATTATGGGGTACCAAAATTTACGAGAAATGATAGCTATTTTTACCTTGATACCTATGGTGGGAAAGACAAAAATTAGTGCACAGGGAATTAACTCAGAATGCAAATCGGATATCAATGGTGATCATAGCCCTCACATCCATCTTTGTAAATGCATCATCTCCAAAGGCGTCCATGAAAAGGGGGGGCTGGTACTGTCCTTCTAGGGGTTTTGTGAAACTTAATGTTGACGCCTCCTTTCATCATGACATGCTGAAGGGTACGGTGGGGATAGTCTTGAGAGACGACAAAGGTAGGTTTATTGCAGGAGGAAATGAAAAGATTGACTATTGTGCAGATGTTCTAATGGCTGAAGTTTTAGCACTCAAATTTGGCCTAATACAGGCGCAAAGGGCGGGGTGTAATCGCATAATCATCAACTCAGACAATTCTGGAGGTGATAGAGACCATGCAGGACGGAGGACAATCAGCGGGTGCGGCGGCGGCCATTTTCGAGGACTGCTTTCACTATGCATGTGATTTTGTCATAACTAGATTCGAACATTGTAATAAAGAAACAAATAAAGTAGCTTATAAACTTGCTAGATTAGCTAGATTTTCTTTGACTTCAGACTAGTTTGAGAAGCCTCTAAATGAAATTGTAATAATCCTCACAAACGATATAATGGTTATTTCTAATGAATAAAGTTTCATTTTAAATAAGAAAATATATAATTCTCACGATGTTTGAGCCGGTCAGCACATCAATTGAGACTTAGCTAAATTTGAGTAGTCGTTCTCCTAAAGCAAAGATAAAGATGGTTGTTGAATATATGTAGAATGATCCCTTGGTGACTAGGGCGAACTCTCCCCTCTAGGATTCATCGATGAATTTGTGGATTCGTCTCCCCTCTGCCTACTGCTCTGGCAGCCAGTGGCAAGGAGAGAAATCCCGGTGCCTCCGCTTCAGTTAGTAATTTAGGTTCAGTTCTCGCAAGTGCGGCCCTCAGGCGAATGGCGGCACTTCTTTTTCAAGTTTCTCTTCCGGGCTCCGATCCTTTTCGAGTTAGTCCTTGTGGATGGAGTCGATGGAGCTCAGCCGTGGATTCCTGTCGTTTCCTTGTGATGGTGAGGCTAGAATTTTTCATCGTGTGGCGAGATTTGTTGTCGGATACTTCAGATCTATTCAACAACGCGACGACTACAACTTCAGGGCGCTGGTTTTTAGGAGCACGTGCACGAAGACTTCTCAACCGTGGATTTTTATTATGTTTGAAATGATTTGTACTTTTAATGAACTTTGATAATAGATTTGAGTTTTTTTTAAGACATGTAAAACTCTTGCTTGCTTGCTACTCTCAGCAGCGTGGATTTCCCAAAACCGGATAAAGATTCTTTAGACTTTGAACAGAGATTGTAGTATGCTTTGAATACCCTGCACAAGATCAATCTCCAGATAGCCCCAACAAGAACAAAGATCTAGTCTAGGTTCAAAAAGAAAAACCAAGAACAAAAACATCTTTCCGTACAGCAAACCACGGACGCGTGCATGCTTTGTGCCATATAAATTCCACGATCCTAACGACCTATATATTCGCACGTAACCGACGCAGTGGCATTCCAAATTCCACCGGCGAATACACAAACGTACGCACGACAGATCTCCCCCGCCCAACCGCATGAACGGCGCCATGACTTCCCGCGGCCGCATCGACCCCGAGGAGGAGGCGCGCCACCGGCAGGTGATGGGCAGCCACGGCGTGCACGACGCCGACTGGGCGCTGTGCAAGGCGCTGGAGCAGTCCGACGTCCAGGCGGGCAGAACAGGCTGCTGCTCACCAAGGAGCAGATGCGCGGCGGCCCCATCCCCAAGCTCTTCCCGGAGCTGGAGGAGCTCCGCGGCGACGGCCTGAACGCCCAGAACGCGGTCCCGGTCAAGCTCCTCGACGCCGACGGCCGCGAGAGGGACGCCCACCTCCGCTACCTCAACTCCTGCAAGGCGTACCGGGTCGTGGGGCACCAGTGGAGGCGGCTCGTGGAGGAGAGCGGCTTGTGCAAGGGAGACCGCCTCGATCTGTACGCCTGCAGGCGCGGCGACGGCGACGGCGACCGCTGCCTCTTCGTGTTCAGGAGCTAGGGCAGTGGCGCCGGCGATGCCTCCCGGAGCAGCGGTGAAGACGGCCGGGTTCTGCGGCGGGTCATGTCGTCAATGGCGGCCATGCTGATAGAGTGATAGTTAGACACTTAGACAATAAAATCCATCCTTTGTCAAAGAAATTAGAGGGATAGGCGCTGCGCCTGATGATTACTGTGATGATTTGTTAATTTTGATGGTCTATGTATGACACGCTTCAGTCACACAACCAATTATTACAGATCACCCATCATACACTATTTCAGTTAATAAAATGGTTCCAATGTACTCAGAGGGAATATTTGCACTTTGCAGATGTTCAATGCCAACATACACATATAATAATACACTCCAGATGGTAGATAATTTCATCAAACAATATAACTTTATTGTCAACTCAGAGTGTGGTTTCTATGAAAGAACAATGGCTACAGAAAAACAATAAACACCCACTTTGTACATTGATAATTGTCATCACGTTAAAGCAATACAACAATACTTTCTTGACATACAGTCTGTAGATCCCTTGTATGTAGTTCCAGCCTTCCAAGAGTCTTAAACATTTTTAGAGAATAGTTTGACTCAGCCTAATAGTACTTTTCTCTTTTAAGCCACGATACTGATGTCAGTCTCTTACCATTCGTCCTACAACCAAAGTACCAAACACATTTAGTGTTACGTCCCTCAACTCGATTTACTCTAGTTCATAGTGGCATAGGAGGAATTTGGAGTTCAGAGGAGATAGGGTTCGAGGAGGAAGAAGGGGATCGGGAGGAGAGTACAATGTTCCAGATAATCCTCCCCTCTCCACCTAACGCACACCAACACTTAACCACCCAGTTTCCAGGTGGCTGGGTCGAACTTGTGGCTGGGCCGCTTCTTCCTCCTGGACCGGCCTTCTCCAGGGTTGTGGGCCGTAGAGGTACTTGGGTCCGTGACATTCTCCCCTCCTTCAGAATCGGCTTGTCCCCAAGCCGCAGCACCCGGGAAGCGACTGCGTAGCTCGAAGTAGTCCTCCCACGACGCTAATGACGCCGGCTGGTTCGTCCACTTGATCAACACTTGTGGTAGTTTTGCAGCACCTTGGGTGACGACGCGTCGAGCCAGTACTTGCTCCGGAATCCCCGGCGGAGAGTGCGGCGTTGCTGGGTTTGGCAACTCGGGCTCGACTGCCGTAGTCGGTGGTAGAGCTCCTCAAAGCAGCGACACGTGGAAGACGGGGTGGATCTTGCTTGATGCAGGCAGTTGGAGACGGTAAGCGACCGCGCCCACCCGCGCCAAAACCTGAAACGGACCAAAGTAACGGAAGGAAAGCTTATGATTAGCTCGCTCTACCACGAAAACTTGGACATATGGTTGCAGCTTCACAAACACCCAGTCCCCCACTGCAAATGAGCGTTCAGATCTGTGCTTATCAGCCAAATCCTTCATACGTTGACGAGCTCGTTCCAATTGCTGTTTGAGCAGTGCTGTCATCAAAGCCCTTTCATGCATCCAATCCACCAGGTCTGAGGGAGCTGTGGCCGATGCATCTACAATACCAAAATGCCTCGGAGGGTGGCCATATAACGTCTCAAAGGGTGAAGCGCCCAGTGTTGAATGTTTGGAAGTATTGTACCAGAACTCCGCTTGATGCAGCCATTGAAACCAACGGTGTGGACAGGCATGAAAAAAGCAACGCAAGTAAGATTCCAAACACTGGTTGACTCGTTCTGTGGTGCCATCCGTTTGCGGGTGATAAGCAGAAGACATGCGCAACTCCGTGCCCGCTTGCCAGAAAAGTTCTCTCCAAATCTTGCTAGTAAAAATACGATCCCGATCGGAAACCAAGGCATGAGGAAGACCATGGTACTTGTAGATGTTTGTCATGTAAGTAGATGCAACCTGAACAGCTGAGAAGGGATGAGCCAAAGGCACGAAATGAGCATACCTCGTCAACTTGTCCACAACCACTAAGATGCAGGAATATCCTTTCGAAACTGGCAGCCCTTCCACAAAGTCCAAGGTGACAGTGTGCCATGGGTGTGGTGGAACTTCCAGAGGCTCCAGCAATCCAGGGGTGCGCACATGCTCGGGTTTTGCTTGTTTGCAAACCTCACAACTGGATACAAAGTTGGTCACCGCCATTTTCATACCAGGCCAGGCAAACAGCCTCTTGAGCCAGTCATAAGTCACGTGGATACCAGAATGTCCTCCAGACGGACTAGAATGCATCTGACGCAACATGAGTTCTTGAGTTGTTTTGTTGGAACCAAGCCACACACGTCCCTTGTATTTGATCACTCCATCATGCACAGTATACGAAGCCGTAGGGTCTGTTGCCCCCGTGTATTTGTGCAGCAGTTCACATTCCTGGGGGTCAGATTGGTACCCCTTGGTGATCTCATTCAGCCAAGTGGGTAGAGCCACAGAGATTGCTAACAGAGCTCCATGCCGGCGAGACAAGGCGTCTGCTGCTCGGTTCTCCACTCCTTTCTTATAGACAATCTTGTATTGAAGTCCAAGGAGTTTGGTGAGAGCACGGCGCTGCCAGGTGGTTGTCAGTCTTTGATCATCCAGATGGGCGAGGCTGCGTTGATCAGTGCGTATAATGAATTTTCCCGATTGTAAATACGGAAGCCAATGATCCACCGCCATTAATACTGCCATGAATTCTTTCTCATATGCCGAAAGACCTTGATTTCACGGTCCAAGAGCTTTACTGAAGAAAGCCAACGGGTGACCGTCTTGCATCAGCACCGCGCCAATTCCTGTGTTAGATGCGTCAGTTTCAACTTCAAAGGTGCGATCAAACCGCGGCAAGGCCAACACTGGCGCAGTGATAAGGGCTTTTTTCAGATGCTGAAAGGCAGCTTCTGCCCCGTCACTCCACACAAAGACTGCCCCCTTTTTAAGCAAGTTTGTCAGAGTTCTACAGACCACACCAAAATTGCGCACAAGCCGTCTATAGTAGCCAGCCAACCCAAGGAATCCGCGAACCTCTCTGGCTGAGGTGGGAGTTGGCCAATCCCGGACTGCTGCAATGTTTTTGTCATCCGTTGCGACTCCATCAGCGCTGATGACATGACCCAAATAAGTAAGACGCGATTGAGCGAACTTGCACTTAGCTTGGTTGAGGTAGAACTGGTGCTTGCGCAACAACTGAAACACTTGTCGAAGGAGCTCCTTGTGCTTTTCCATGGTGGCACTATGTACCAGGATGTCGTCAATGAATACAAGCACACCCTTGCGCAACAGAGGCGACAACACAATGTTCATAGTGCCTTGAAAGGTAGAGGGACCACCAGTAACACCATTGGGCATGACCTTGAACTCATAATGTCCGTGGTGAGTCTTGAAAGCAGTCTTGTACTCTTCGCCGGCCTTCATCCTGATTTGATGATAACCCGCCCTCAAATCGAGGCTGGTAAACCAAACTGACCCCGCAAACTCATCCAACAGCTCCTCGATGACTGGAAATGGGTATCTGTTCTTGATTGTGATGGCATTTAATCTGCGGAAGTCGATGCAAAATCTCCAACTCAAGTCCTTCTTCTGCACCAATAGAACTGGAGCAGCAAATGGACTACAACTATGCTGAATAATGCCCTGCTTGATCATTTCGGCCACTTGGCGCTCGATTTCATCTTTTTGAGCTGGAGTGTAACGGTAAGGCCTCAAGTTGACAGGCTGTGCCCCTGGTATCAACGGAATAGTGTGATCAAAGTCCTGTTCTGGAGGTAAAGTGGATGGTGTATTAAAGAGATGAGCAAATTCTTGCAATAGAGTCGATATCACTGAAGGAACCTGATCCTCTCCCTCTGACACATCAATAGCACAGAGTTGGATGACCTGATGCACATCATTACATTCAAACAGAGCATGCAATTGGGCCGATGACAGCTGATAACAGTGTTGCACACTCAGTTGCACTCCCTCCAACAAAGTTGGCTTGCCATTGTGCAAGAGCTGCAGCTTCTTGAGCCCCCAATGAATATCCATGGGGCTATGCTCTTCTAACCAATCCATACCCACAACCATATCATAACAACCAAGTGGCAACACTTTAAGAGTAGAGCAAAATTTATTGCCTTGAACCCACCACTCACAGTTAGGCACTTCCTGGGCACAACAGAGATGCCCCCCATCAGCAATGCGCACTTGCAAAGGGTGATCTAAAGTCACAACACCAGTTAGACGAGCAGCTAACTTAGCACTGATGAAACTATGAGAACTCCATGAATCAATCAACATCAACACCTTCTGATTCTGGATGAGTCCTTGCAGCCGAACAGTTTGCAGTGTTACAGTACCCTCCAACGCTGCCCTGGAAATAGTATGACATTCACTGGTTGTATCTGAATGCTCTGAATGCCCATCCAAACCTGGAATTCCCAAGAGATCAAACAATTCCTAGACCACGTGTAACTGAACTGCAGTGGCACACTTGTGATCTCGAGACCATTTCTCACCGCACAAGTAACAGAGGCCTCGTGCCCGACGATAAGCACGCAGTGTGGTCAATCTCTCATCAGTTGATGGAGATGGTTGCGCCATAGCATTGCGCGCAGGTCGACGATCGGCCGCTGAGTCTGCAGGAATGGGAGGTGGCCGGCCTGGAGGTGGAGGCAGTGGCATTGCCCCTCTCAGATGCGCCCGAACCGCTGATCCAGTATTAGTGCGACGCGGTTCGCGTCGTTTAGAAATTTCCAGCGCCTCTTCCTGTAGATAAGCCAAAGAAATAGCAGTATCCAGGTCGCGAGGATTATGCACAAGGACAACAACACGAATTTCATCCTTAAGACCATCTACGAAGCGAGAGGGAAAAAGGGCGGAATCCCACGAACTTCTATGTGCCAACAGGGAGTGCATAAGCTCGTTAAATTGAGTAACATAAGCTAAAACTGAATCTGTTTGGCGTAAGTGAAAGAGCTGGCGCAACAGAGAGGAGAACTCATTGCGCTCGAATTGGTCACAGACCAATTTGCAGAAAGCTTCCCAAGTCAGGTTACGCAAGGTAAGCCCACCATTTTCGAGCCAAATCATCGCCGGCCCCGAAAAATGCATAGCAGCAGTGTCTACCCAAAGCTCCGGATCAAGGTGAAACACACGGAAATAGGACTCGCAATTCCTTTTCCAACTGCGGGGCCTCTCTCCCCAGAATGGTGGAAAATCAAGCTTGGGACGGGGAATGGAAGTGGAACGAAAACGTTGTGGGCTGCCTGAGCGGGAGGCATTCCGCTGCCGCGAGAACTCCCCAGACAGTGGCAGCGGCTCGAGAGAACAGACTAACGATCGTGAACGGGAATCCTCGAGAGTGTACGTACCCATGGCCGGAGGCGGAACGAGGGTAGTAACTACCCCAGATCCAGACCCCCGAGTCGAATTGTCGCCGCAGCGGCCATCGGGCCTGTGCGTCTCCCTGCTCGCCTCCAAAGTCGTCCCACCACCAGATCGTGGGATCAGGGGTGGCAGATCCGTCGGCTTGAGGGCGAGGGCGGGGTTGCGGATAACGGTGTCCAAGTCGCGGCGAACGCCGCCGATCTCGGTGCGCAGATCGTCGAGCGAGCGCTCGAGCGTCGGTCGCCACTCCGCGAGGCCCGTCACGGACGGCTTGATCTCCTCAAAGAGGGCCGTCGATGTCGCCACCGCCTCTTAGATGGAGGCGTTCTGCTCCTGGATGCGCTTGAGCGTCGCCGCAAGCTCATCGATGTGTTGCTCCATTTCGAGGGTGTGGCGTTGATTGCGCGTGGAGAAAGTGGGCTTCTGGAGATAATCAGGCAGCTCTGATACCATATGTTACGTCCCTCAACTCGATTTACTCTAGTTCATAGTGGCATAGGAGGAATTTGGGAGTTCAGAGGAGATAGGGTTCGAGGAGGAAGAAGGGGATCGGGAGGAGAGTACAATGTTCCAGATAATCCTCCCCTCTCCACCTAACGCACACCAACACTTAACCACCCAGTTCCCAGGTGGCTGGGTCAAACTTGTGGCTGGGCCGCTTCTTCCTCCTGGGCTGGCCTTCTCCAGGGTTGTGGGCCGTAGAGGTACTTGGGTCCGTGACATTTAGAGGCCCAAACTTCTACTACTAATCTAGTAATCCTAGATGTGCAAGCTGGAACAATTTCAATTCCATTGGATTTGTAGGTCAATGTATCTCTGAGCTTCCAGCGAAAAAGACAACAGAAATATAAGAAAAATGTAAACAGACTTTCAAGACCAATCACAACACACGTTTCACTATGAGTGAACAAATTTCCATACATTAATTTACACTTGCTTATGGGATTATTATTTTGTGAATAAGTTTTAACGAGGTCTTCATCTAATGCGAGGATATGTCATATGAGTCCAAGAGATTTACTAAAGCAGGGCAACTCGATTCTCTCTCTCAATTATTATCTATCTCCAAATGGAAGAACATGAGATATGTAATATCTGAACAATGATTTTCTCAACAACAACCAATTGGTTTACTCAACTATTTGCGCAATCATGATAACCCATGCATGCTTCATATTTTGTTCTAGGACATTTACGTACAGCCAATTGTAGCAGAAATAAGTTGGATAGTCTTTTTTCCCCTTGAACCACCGATCTGCATCCAAAGTACTTCTATCAATCAAATTTGAGAAAAAAGATAGTGCATATCCATAGATAAATATAATTTTCTAATCACCACGGAGTCAATTTCCTAGGTAAGAAAACAATGTCTCTACACTGTCCACACAAATAGGAACAGTGGAGGGCGACATGGGTGCTTGCTTACCTGTTTTGTTGTTCCTGCACTAATCCTTATGTATGTGTATGGACTATGGAAGCGGTGAACACATGAACTTATTCCAATGCATCAAAAGTGTTCGGTTCTAACATTAAAAAAGTGCTACATTATGGAGGCTCACAAGCTTCAGTTAAAGGGAAAGCAAGAGTACAGACTCGGTAACTATAGAATTATTATGGAGTTGAGGAACTCCTTCCAACTAAAACATGATAGGATAGATGATAAGAATACGGTGCCGATGATTTTTCATTTAGGACGGAAAGTGAATCAGAGCCGGCAAAGCCAAACCCAACCCATCAACTGCCCTCTTTCTCTCCTCAGCAGTATATGGATATCTTGATGGACAAACCTTGTCCTTGATCTCGGGATCCAAGTCACCACAGCGTCCACACATCTTCCTGTCGTGCAGAGATATCTCTGCCATATTTACCGCAGCTTCCACAACACACCTGATGTATCGCATAAAGTTGCCGTCAGGTTGGAAGCCATGTATGATAAGCTTAGCCAGATTCTTGTGCTTGAAAGCAGGGGCATACGGCTTCCACTTCACGTCATCCTTTTCGCAGAAACCATTTTCCTTCCGAAACTCTTTGTCTGTTGCCATTATGCACCAATGATCCCATACTGTGATGCACAATGCTTTTAGGGAGGGTGCAGCTTCAAGAATAAATATTGTCCAAGCTAAATCACATCCTTCAGGAAGATTGTCCAGATTCACATGTTGTAGTTTGCTGAGCGTAGTCGTGAGCAGCTTCGGGCATTCTGGTAGAACCCAAATCTGGGATGGAAAAAGAATACAAACTCAGTGCAAGTTCCATATAAACTACATTCTCAACTGGCGGAGAAGACCCCCTCAAGTTACTATTGTTACATATATAAGTATACCATCATATGTAAAGTGAGAAGGGACAGATATGATTCAAAAACTAATGAGTACCTTTTCACTTCTAAAACCCAGATGCAGATCGGTTATGGAAGGAACATTAGCAAGGAACATAGTTAACTCAAGAGTCTTATCCGAACTGATGCCAGTTTTAGTGAGGCTCAGCTTTGAAAGCTGTGGTACAAAACCAAAATGAAGGGGATCTTCATGAGAGTACCAACCAGTATAGCTCACCCGTTGGAGTTTGGGTAGACATATCAGCTCGATTCTCTCAAATTTCCCATAGTCAACCTCGAGCTCAACAAGTAGAGCATGTTCTACTTGGAGTACAGAATGGATCCCTGAGTCGCAATAGGTTAAATGCAGAGACTCCAAGAGCTTGCAAGTGCTGAGGATGTTGGGAATGTCCAGTTCACCAAGCCTCATGTTGCGCAGCCACAGGCACCTAAGACCAGCAAATGCATCCGGACAAGCACCGATAAAATCATTGAACTGCTTCCCAAAGCGGACGAGATCATCAGGAGAGGATATCTTATAAGTCTTCTCCGTTGAAACTCGGCTGTGTCAACCTTCCGGGCTGCCATGGCATGGGCAACAGATTTCGCAATGGTGAGAGAGTCATCTTGCGTCAAGATAAATCTGATTCTGAGTTTGTTGATGGCGATGTCCGGGCTCCTTGTGCTCAAGATGCTATCTGTTACATGAGCCACGGCACTGTTGGTCCGGAGCAACTCGCTGGTGATGACAACACGATCATGGAGACCTGGAATGGAGCTAACACTTAGGAAGATCCGCGTGAGCATGGCAGGGAGCTTCAGCATTTGCTTGGACAGGATGCAGATCCTTATAGCGTCGAGAGTGTCCACCCTGTCAAGAATGTTAAGCAGAAGGTCATTGGGCAGATTGCTAAGCATGTCTCCGTTGCCAGCGGCATCTTCGTTGCGAGTTGCTTTCCGCATTGCATTTTGCTGGAATAACAACAAAAAAGAGCCTCTTGAGGATTAACCTTGCGCGAAAGATAAACATCAGAGATCAGAGACGAAAAAAGAATACCCAAGCATCTATTCCAGCCAAAGTTTTTGCCGTGAGGTTTAGCCACTTGTGTTGTGTGAAAATGATGTATGATGAATTCCGCATGTGACACGTGCTATTAGTTTGGTACCTGGTGGTGTAGACCTACTTTGTGGATTTAAGGTTTCGTTTCAAATTTTTTGAACTGGTGTGACATTCGGTTTGGTTGGTTTAGCATTTTTTTCATTCAATGTGGGGCAGGGTGGTGTGCTTATTTTTCTTGCATGGGTCATCTCAATCCGTTTGTGTCTCTGTTTTTGTACGTGCAGTCGCTTTCGGTTGTTTGGACGTGAGTGTTAAAATTTTGCCTTTCGTTGTTTGCACCGTTGTAGCATGGAGGGGTTATACGTACGTGTTTGCCTTGCATGCATGCACACTAATTGTGTGCCGCCGGCGTGGTGGACCAGTTCCATCATGCAATGGGATCGGTGTTGTCCGTGGCCAATGAGCGGGTGGACCAATTAGAGCTGACCAGGGGTGTTGCATTTGCATCCAGAAGCAACACGGCAATATGCATGGGCGGCATCATGCAGGCGGGCGACCAGTCGAAACTGATTAGTAGAACTGCACTTGCTTCCAGGAGTAAAACGACAAGAGAAAAAGGATGGAGCCATGCAGCGGGTTGGTGTTATGAGTGGACAGCGGTGATCGGGTGAAACGGTTCGCTTGCGCCGCCCGGATTTCTCGCACGCCGTTCAACCTGTCGTTTTCACCGTAAAACTTGCCGCTGCCGCTTTGGTCGTCCTTTCCAGAGTGTGTGCGTCGCTGCCCGTCGATGCTAATTTTCGCGTGTCTTCTGGAGTTCTGCTGCGTGATATGGGGCTATAAATATGCTGGTTTTCCTGAATGTTGCACGTGTCTGTGTAGGCTTCGATCGCCGCCTGCGATGTGCATGCTTCTTTGTCGATGTACGTGCCGTTGTGTGTGCTTCGATTGGTTGGTGTCGTTGCATTAGGCCAAGGGAACAGGCGGTGCTGCCTTGATCGGCCCATCCAGACGTTCTCGGTGTTTCTGGTCGGTGTCGTTGTTACCGTTTGTTCGAGAGAGGTCGCGTGGTTCGTTCTAGAAATTCTACCGCTTGCCGCTATCGCTTTTGTCCTGTAGACGTACGTAACGTAGTGCGGTGCGGGGTTATAAATGGGGTCTCCTTCGGTGTCCCGTCCCATATACATTGATTCTATGGTTGCTCCTTCTCCAGTCGTAATGGTCCTCGGCGCCCCCGCTGCTGTTCATGAGCACCGCCGTTGCCACCCCACCAAAGCTTCCTCTGGTCTGTGCCGGCCGGGCTGCTCGAGCGGGAGTGCAAAGGAGCGGCAGCCACCACGGAGGAGGCGGCTGCGCCGTTCTGGCTGCTCCATCGAGTAAGGCCGTTGCCAGGAGCTGCTTCGCGCCATCGTCGGTGGCATGGTGGCAACCGGGAGTGTGATGGAAGGCGGCGAAGCACGCCGATACCACCGGCATGGTGGTTCGGGCCGTTCTGCTGCGTCGGCTCGGCCCGTATGTATGGAGCATGCTCCGGCGTCTGATGATCGGCCGTTGTATCCTAGTGGCCTTCTGCATGCTAGCAAGGTCGTCCGATGAGCGGCGCTCAAATTCTGTCAAGGTGGACTTCATTCGTGAGGCCCTCCCCCCTTCTTTCTCTTGAGGATGTTTTCTCTTCTGTTGATCCGAGGTAGGACAGGAGGTACAACACCAACACAGCACGACGGCTACGGCTACGGGAGGCCTCTAGCCAGTGGTGATGCCGGTGTTCAGCGAGGTCCTGGCGGCGCGCGACGTGGCTAGCTGCTTACAGCTGAGCTCGCGCTCTTTGCCGTGAGCAGCGACCCGCGGATCCCCAGATCCATGGTAGCAAACCTACATCTGCTACTCCAGCATCCACCATGTCTCATCTACTCTTTTTTTCACGAAACCAATATCTAGCTAGCTAGCTAAAGATTCCAGGGTTGATCTTTCTTGCGGCAAGGAAGGGGCGCGTGCATTGGCGGGCGAATGGTGGTGGGCTGCATGACTTATGGGTGTGCGACGAAGGCGTCAGCGACGGCGAGCGGGACGTGTTGGTGGTCAGTTCACAGAAAGGGCACGACATGGTGTTCCCCAAGGGCCAGTTGCGCTTGACGAGTCCATGGACAACACGGTCCAGCGCAAGGCCGAGGCCGGCGACTGCGCTGACACAGGCAAGGTGCTCTGCTGCTGGCACTACGAGAGAGGCCTCGACCTCAAGTGCTGCTCTCCTCTCCTTTGCTCTCTGAAATCAATTGATCACTATTTCGTTTTGCGTATATTTCGTTTTCAGGCAGAGGAGCACCAGCAAATCAATCTGAAGTATTTATCATAATGACACCATCTCACCAAAAAGCTTCTTTTGAGAGTACCATGTCAGGTCTATGTGGTGTGGTCGTTCATATGTGACACCACAGGTACGCATGGGATACTGGGCTCACATAACTAATTAATAATTCATAACATTGAGTTGCAAATTAACTGCATGTCATGTTTCAGTTGATCATGCTGCAACCATACAATCCATGGGCTACAGCTTAGGGCACTGCATATGATTTCACATGATGTTCTGTATAGGGGGTTGCATGTGGATTAATTAGTTCCTCCGCGCCCATCATGGTCAATGTGCTAATTATTCCCTCATTCGATGTGATGGATAACATATTGAGACAACTAGGCGCCGCTCTCCTCTCCTCAGCTCTCTGAATTTACCCGATCAGTGTTTCATCCTGCCATGTTACGTACTACTACATCTTTATGATGAAATCTACTGACCAACATTTATGTACTACTCCATCTCTAAGTACGCAACTGAAAAAATAGCTGCGAGAGAATGCTTGGGACTGCTATAATTCTAGCACCTACGCATTCAAGCGTGAAAAAAATAAAGAAAGAAAACCGCCATGCTAAGCAGCTGGAGAAAAGATCTCTCCATAGCTACGTATGGAAATGAAATGAAAGAAACCAAAAGTGCGTGTACGCTTAAACCACATGATCTCTTGACCAGTATGCATGGAAAGGGAAAAAAAATCGTTGATGTTATAACCATGTGGCCATCCCCCATGCAAAACTCACTCATTCACGTAGCCACCTCGCTTCCCAATCCCATGCACATTCACGTAGTCATATCACTCTGAAATTCACGCCCATTCAAAGCATGCACCCACCAGCGACAAAACGAAAGCAAATAGATCTCATGCTGTCACATGGAACATAGTTTGACAAAACAAACCGTAGAAGAAAACGCTACGGCCACACATCATATACCAGCACATGGGCATCCAGTTCATGGAAAAACTGTTTTTTTTAAGTTTGTTTAGGAGATTTCAAAAGGAAAATATACACCTTTACCTTTTTTTAGTGGACCTTTACCATTTATAATTTGTGAAAAGACATGAAGATCTGGTATGAACGGCGACAAATAGAAGTTCACACAAAATAGAAAAACTGACACACGAATGCACCAGTGAAGTGCGGCCACAACCCAAATAACTAAAATTAGAAAATATATATATATATACATAAAAATTTATATACTACATAGATGATTCACCGAGATCCATCAAACTCAAACTTAGCATGCGATATAAAAAAGTACTTCCCTTGTGTAATATGTATCTGTATCGATTACTTAATGCAATAAAACTTTCCCTTTTTAAAGCACCTTAGCATCCACAATGCCTTTATGTTCATAAAAAATCATTCAAAATTATTGTTACTTAATAGACATGCAAAAAATTAAATGAATAAGTAGTAACCAACCAATTAGCAACATGGAGCATACATGATTTTAACATAGTATTGCGTGCACACCTCTATTAGACCACTTAAGACAGATTATTATGAACTAAATTAAATTTCACCCTAAGTGAAGACTAATAAATAAAAAGAGATTTTTTTTCAAATATATACTATAGTATACACTATTAACCATAACAAGGCGCGGCGTGCCGCCGCGCGGGTATATGCTGAATTTAGATGTTATCATTGTATCGATGAGATCTTGTGAAGCACCAATTTTAAATTGGCCGCATATACAAACAATTTTCTGACTACTAAACAAATATTGGTTCATCTTGCAGTGATATCTATCGGTCATGCTCTATAAAAAGTACATAATCACCAATTAAAACAACAATATATCTATATTACATAATACTTTTAACATATGACTAGGTCAACAAGCACAAAGAAGAAAACCCATGGAATCAGCAAGACGAGACCATGAAAATAAGAAATAAAAATAAAAGTAAATGAAGCAGAACAATATGATATCTCCTTGGTAGTGCAAGTAGAACACTACCAAACATACATGTCTCTACTGACGAAATGCTAAAAAATGGAAGACAACAATACAATATCTCCTGCATAGTTCAGTTAGAACACTACCACGCATATTTCCCTCCGGCGGCAGTACCACCAGTGCCTCGGATAATCATCGCTCGGGCAGCAGCGTCATGGCGATCATCTAGGATCATTGCACATAGAAGCATAGAGAAGCCAAGCAATGCTGCTAGCAGCCCAACTATGAGAACTAGGATCAACTCTGAGCTCATGTCCTCCATTGGAGCCCTCTTCTCGATCTTTTGTGGCCGGAGGATGAAAAAAGGTGAAAATCAATGAGAAGGAATGAGGCACGTTGTGGAGATGGAGAAAGAGGACAGGGTATGTGGTTATTTTTATAGCTTGAACTTGGTGTACGATGGGCGAGGTTCACCAACACCGTTCACCGGTGTTCAGAAAGCGAATCTGCGAGCAGTGCGGACAAGGTACTGGTCTCTGATGTGACTGCTCGTTGCATCGGTAGCGAGCACGCCCTACCCTACCATGGTACTGCCATGCTCTATGCCCTAGATGGCACAAGTGGGAGTCGTGTAGGAAAGCACGCAGAGCTGGTATTCAGGAGACGAATCTGCGAGCAGTGCCGACAAGGTACTGATCTCTGAGATGACTGCTCGCTGTATCGGTAGCGAGCACGCCTCACACTACCATCGTACTGCCCTGGATGCTCTATACCCTAGATGGTACAAGTGGGAGACGTGCGGGAAAGCACGCGAGGCTGGTATTCAATAGGCGAATCTGCGAGCAGTGCCGAGAAGGTACTAGTCCATGAGATGATTTGTGCTTGACCCAATTCTTGTCTGGATTTTGACATGTGCAATCGTTATATGTATGTATCTTTCTGATTTATGAGTTGATCATCAGAGGGGCCGGCGCGTATCTTTCTGATTTATGTGTTGACGACCCGATAAAGCCTTTTACTTTCGCGTCCCGTTCACAGCGGCTATCCCAACCGCTCGCGAGCGCGTGTGGATCCACACCAGCCGGACCCGCAGCCCATGTGGCAATTCTCTCCAACCCCACCTCGCATCTTTTCCTAAACCAATACGCCAGGAATACAGAGACCATTCCTACCATATGTATTCAGATACGAGCGGCGGCCCATACCTGTGCTGTGGAAACGACCCCACCCTGTGGGAGGAGCAAACCATTCAAAATTTGAACCGCTCCCAGTTCCTGACTAGAGCTCCGAGATTTCGGAGAGAATTCCGCAAAAGATCTCCCGTCCGGCGATGGATACGCCGCCGCCACGGATGGTCCTCGCGCCAGGATCGTTCACCCAACTACTTCTAAGGTATGCTCAAACCCATTGGCAATCCATTCAAATCTTTGTTCCTCAACGATTCATCTCACATGCCCTCCGGCGGACAGCTTCTCCTTCATCCCTTCCCAAGATCCAAATCTCTGTTGGACCCAGCAAGAAGAACAAGAGTATGTGGGAGAGACAGATTGGTCGGAGGGCGGAAACCATTGCGGGGGCGGCATCGACACCGAGGATCAATTTCAGTCCTCTCCCACCATACCAGATCCAACTTCCCCCATCTATGAGGCCGACGGCGAGGTGAATTGTGAGAACGACGATGCCAAGCTCCGCTCGCCAATGCCAGAGCTCGATGGATACACTTGGTCAGGAGATGAATGCTTGGAGTCGCTGCTGTCAGAGCAAACCAACAAGCCAAACCTGGTTCAGTCAGACCAATCTCGTCCTGACCAATGTCCATGGAAGAGAAGGTAACCACATCTGCCACTTAGGTCTCCATGTTCTTTTCCTTTGCATCCTGTTGAATGCTTTGTGGTTACCGATTACAAGGAGTTGCATACTGCACTAACTTATCAGCGATTACAGTCAACATGGTGGTTTTTTCAGTGAAAGAAACTGTGTCTATATGCAACTCCAATCACTGCAATATTTACATTGCAGTAGAGGAAGCTGGGACTGAATCTGTTTTTTGGACTTTGGATTCTAATCTGGGTTACATACTGAACTTTTTGGTCTGAACCATTTGTAGCTTGTGTGCATATCTCGTTAATCATATAACATTGAGCAGCCATAAAGTTCAGAACTCCATGAACTGGTAACTGTTGTATGTGCAGTATGGTTAGTTTTACATGCGAGGAATTATGGGTTGTGACAGCTTTTTATGGTCCTCTAGGACTCCAAATAGCTCTGCAAAAATCATATTGAAACTTAGTCTTTCATGAAAATGCAGATAAGATTCGCCACATAACTCAGTCTTTCCCTAAGAAGTTTACTTTCATTTCTGTCAGGATACGTCGTGGGAAAATACCAGATCAGCGGCAGCCTAAACAGGGAAGGGTCTGTGCGCTCGAAAAAGCAATGCGTGAATTTGTTCAAAGGAAGTCTGGAAAAGTTGTCGCCCTTGAGATTGGAAGAGAGTTCGACTCACTTGCGGAGGCATTTGAATTTTATAATCTTTATTCTTGGGAGATTGGGTTTGGCATCAGATATGGTCAATCTAGGACAAATGCAAAGAAGAGCAGAACCGTTCAGGACATCGTTTGCGGCTGTGCGGTGAGTATAGACAGCATCAAGTGATTCTTTGGATGACATGCTTCTTAGCCACTAAAAATACTAATGTTGCGCTACCGTTATAATTTCAGGGAAGGCCAAAGAAAGAAAACACAAAGTCAGTAGCCTGCAACTGCCAAGCCTTGATCAGGCTACACCGCACAGCCGACAATGGATGGTATATACATGATTTTAGATCTGAACACAACCACCATTTGTCCTCATCGTGTGGCGAGAAACTACATTGGCCATCACACAGGAACATTGACACACACACAAAAGATATTGTCAAGCACTTGAGGAGCAACAACATTGGGATAACCAAGGTTTTTTGTGTCATTGCAAGCTTCTTTGGATCAATGGAGAGTGTACCATTCAACAAGAGAGCTCTCAAGTACATGTGCAAGAGGATGAACCAAGA
Organism: Triticum urartu; assembly: GCF_003073215.2. NCBI lineage: Eukaryota > Viridiplantae > Streptophyta > Magnoliopsida > Poales > Poaceae > Triticum > Triticum urartu. The sequence continues at coordinate 97,929,291 of NC_053027.1, read as the reverse complement.
AACTGCAGATGATGACATAAGGAAAACAGTTCAGCTCTTCTCTGAACTTAAGAAGAATGACCCAATGTTTGCTGACAGTGTTCTTGTCGACGGCGACAGCAAGATTCAGGCTCTTATGTGGACAAATGGAAGGAGTAGATACCAATACAAAATGTTTGGCGATGCAATCACATTCGACACAACATATCGTACAAACCAACACGATATGCCATTCGGACTATTTGTTGGGGTCAACCATCATTTCCAGAGCATAATATTAGGAGGCATTATGATGAGGAACGAGAAGCAAGAATCATTCGAGTGGGTATTCAAGGAATTTGTGTCATTAATGGGAGGTAAAGCACCGGTAACTATCCTAACAGGTAAATAATTGGAGCCTCCTAATGCATTTCAAAACATGTAATTTATCTTGTACCTTCATTATCACGTACTGACCATAAAATTCCTATCAGACCAATGCCGTGCCATGGAGTTGGCTATTGCTGAAGTATTGCCTGGAACGAAGCACCGGTGGTGCAAATGGCATGTGCTGCGTCGTGCAAAGGAATCCCTTGGCTCTGTATACACACAGAACAAATATTTCAGGGATGAACTACACAAGATATTGGAATATATGCTCACTGTAGAAGAGTTCGAAGCAGCTTGGGCAAAGTTGATTCAAAAGTATGGTCTTCAGGAACACCCAATGTTGACACAGATATACGAGCTCCGACAGAAATGGGCAAAGCCATATTTTGCAGGTGTATTCTGCGCGAGGATGACAAGCACCCAACGGTCAGAGAGCGCTAACCACATGTTGAAGAATTTTGTACCTGTTGGTGCCTCAATGCACATGTTTGTTAGGAACTACCAGAAACTTCAGTTTGACCGTGATTCAGAAGAAAATTTTGCTGAGAAGAAAAGCCACT